>NW_007361099.1:0-77474 GCF_000149035.1 Colletotrichum graminicola M1.001
GTAGTTGTTGTTGCGAGGTGAGGTAAGAAGGCGTTGTTACTGTACCTGCGCTTAGGATCTGACAGGTCTGATAGTATTTCCCTGGTAATAAGCGGGCTAGCAGATTGCTGCCGCTACTAGGTTGTGCTACTATTGTATGATCTGTTAGGAAAGAAGGAAGGTGGGGAAATTAGTGATCTCCTGGGACCTTTAATTGGCTAAAAAGCTCTTTTATTGTGGGTCTGTAGATATAGAAGATAAAGAAAGGAAAGGTCTGTGGAGCCACGCGTGGCTGCGGGCGCGCGCTTTTAAGCAGGCCAGCGATCACGTGGGCTCTTCTAGGCCCTGTGATTTGTGGCGTAACAGTAATAGAAGTATCTATAGTAGATATAACTATAATAATCCTGCTGTTAAAGGTAAGTAGTTAGTTAATAGTAAGGAATAACTTATCCTTTATAGTAAATTTTACTTTAGTTAGTTCCTTATTCTTTTAGTTAGAAAATAGGAGGTCTATTAGGCTAATAGTATTATCTATTTATATACTAATAAGTATAAAGTAGTAATTCTTACTAAATAATAAGAGAAGGTAGGGGTTATATATAGTAAAGACTATCTAGAGATTTTTCTTATAATAATAGTTATAAGTAGCCTACTAGTATATACCTACCTTAGTAATCTTATATAAAGGCTTAATAACCTTTATAATAGTATTATTAAGGTACTTATAATAGATTTAGGCTAGGAGTTTAGTATAAATAGTATAGTTAAGGTAAGAAGTAGATTAAATATAGGCTTATATAATATTATATAGCTATATAACTTTACTATTAATAAAAAGGGAAAGGGCTAGTGTAAGGATAAGCTGCTAGCTAGCTTACTAGATAGTAAGTAACTAAGTAAGAATAGCCTCCTTACTATTATTAGCGTAGCCTTAAATAATAAGGCGTAATTTCTTATAGGGCTTTTTATTAGTGCCCTTTACCTTATTTATAATTTATAATTTAAAAATTTACTTATATAGCTAAAGTTAGTTAATTATAGTAAATTTAAAGACGCTTTATATAATAAGGCTATTAATCTTAGTAGCTACTAATTACTTAAATAGCTTACTAGGTGCTATAATAACGCTTTTTTTATATAATTAGATTATAAGGGTTTAATAGGCTTCTTTTTTTACTAAGAGGAAGGTAGTATAAGGTATATTAGTCTCTTATAGTAAAGTGTATCTTATAGGGATTTTCCTAGCTTATTAAGGTTATATAATAGTAAGATTATTAGCATATAGCTACTACCCTAAACTAGTTATAATAATAATAGTATCTTTAGTAAGCTTATTACTATAACTACTATTATTATTTAAGATAAATAGAGGATATTACTTAGCTAAGCCTTTTTCTTTATTATCTACTATATAGTATAGCTTAACTAATATAGATTAAAAAATATAAAGGCTATTAATATTAATAGTAAAGTCTTCTCTTTAAGTAGTAAGTAACTTATATAGGCTAGACTAACCTCCTTTCTTACGCTAGACGTAGACGTTACTGCCTAAGGGTAGATCTTTTGTTATAGAGGTATCTAGGCTGTTATAGGTAGCAAGAGCCTTATTAATTTGCTACGTTACGTTATATTTATAAAGATCTTTAGTTACTTTATAGATAGCTATTACGTATTAGATTATTTTAGGTAAAGGGGTAGAGTTAGCAGTTATATAGGGGTAGGCGCTAAATACTAATAAAGTAAGTATAAGGCTATTTAAGCTAGTAGTATTATTAACTACTTTAGTAGCGCTTTAAAGTGCTGCTTTATAGTTAATAAATAAGTATTTTTTTTAGATTATTTTATATACTTATTAGAGTATAGCGTAATATCTCTTAACCTTCTTAACGCTATAATACGCTTTAATAGGGATAATCTTAACTTTAACGCCTATTATGTAGGCTTTATATAAAAATTTAGTTAAGATAAAGTTCTGCCTTATGTTAGTAATAATCTAATCTAGAGGCCCTTAGTAGATATTAATCTAGTAGTAATAAAGTGCCTCTTATGTAGTTTTTACTAAAATATTATAAAGGAAGTAGGCTATATTAAAGGCAGTAGTAGTATTAATAATATAAAGTATAAGGTTACTGTTAAGGTATATAATATTAATAATAACTTTATAATTAAATAAATAGTTATTATATAAAGTAAATTAAAATTAAGAAGAAGCCTTCTTATAGATTTAGTAATAATAATAGTACTTTATTAAGTGTTTAATTACCTTTATTTTAACTTTATAGCTAGCTTTATAAAGTATCTTATATAAGTAGTAAATTAATAGGTGCCTAAATTAATAATAAAGGTAGTATAGCTTAACGTTAGTAAGGTAATAACTTATAAGGCTTTACTTAGGCAGGCTAAGTAGTATCTATAAGTAGCCTTATTTTTATATAACTAGCACTATAAGTTTACCTTATTAAAGAGTATTTATAAGGTTATTAAATTAAATTAATAGCTAATTTATATTAGCTAAGTAAAGTAAAAAAGGTGTGCTAGTAGGTATTATATAAAAGGTAATATAGCTAAAAAGAGTTTTTACTATAATAGTACCTTTTAAAGTAATAGTATTACTACTATTAAATCTAACTTTTACTTTACTTATAGCTATAGTGTTAATAGTTATAAATAGTTAGATTTATTATAGTGTAATAGCTTATAAATAGTCTGTAGTTAAGTAACTTACTACGCCTATATTTAGTAAAATACTTTAAAAGGTAGCTAATAAGTAATAATCTAATATAAAGGTGCTAGGTAACTTAGTAGAGGCGCTATTAGGGTTAATTTTTATTAATTAGTAATAGATAGCTTAGTTAGTAAGGTTAGTAGTAAGTGCCTTACTATCTACTTTAGCGCTTCTAAAGAATGTAGTTAAAGTATAAAATATACTATTATTTTATTCTTTATTATTACTAATAATAAAGTAGGCCCCTTAGAGATACTACTAAAGATCTTTATTATTATTACTATTTTTATCTTTTTTTTCCTATAGATAGGTGCCTTTATAGCTAATAAGGAAGGTGTTATATATAGTTAGTAAGGTATTTTTAATATAATAGTTACTTTTAAATTACTAGTACGCTTTATGTCTTTTATTAGTAGTATGCTTTATTAACTAGTAGCTAGGCTTATAGTAAATATAGTACTTTTTAGTATTATAGCTACTATTATTATTATTACTATTATAAAAATTACTACTACTATAGTTATTACTAAACTATTAATAACAGCCTTAGCCTTAGTAGGTATAGTCTACTTAATATTAATTATTAGGTAATAAAGGTAAGGATTTAGTAAGGTACTAGCTATAGTAAGGGCGCCTTATAGTAGTACTAATAGATAACTATAACTAGCTATATACTCTTTTTAATATTATAGCTAGAGCGTACAGGTAAAGGTTACACTTAGGAACTTTAGAGTAAGTATTTAGTAGCTAACTTCTTAGCACTTTATTATTTTAGTATAATAAAGAGAGAGCCTATTAGATAAGGGTAAGCTTTATAATAAGCTCCTTAAGGACTTAGATCTTAGTTATTATAAGATTATTATATATAACTTAAGGTAGTATTATTTCTTACTACTTAGATAAGTAGGTCTATGTTTATTCCTACGTTTTAAAGTAGTTATAAATATAGTTAACTATCTTATTAAAATCTTAGATACTATTACTATAGATATAGTTAATATAGAACTAAGATGCCTTACCTTTTAATATAATAAAAAAAGCAGGACTAAGTTAGTGTTATTTAATCTTAACCTTACTATAATTATTTTAAAAAATACTTAACTTAAGATTAAGAACGTTATATAACTTACTACTATACTTAGTTTTATTTATTAGTAGTTTTATAAGATTAGTTAGTTAATAGGGGTATAGTTATAAGGAAAAAATAAGGGTAAAGTTAGGCTTATATAGTAGCTAACGTTATTATAATTTATTATAGCCTTATAACTAAAATCTTTATATAGTGCTTTAAGGTAGTAGGTTAGTAGTAGGCTTATAGTTACTTAATAAGTTAAATAGTATATCTTACTAAGGATTTATTCTATTTATTATAATAGGCTAACTACCTAATTACTTACTATACTAGCTATAATAAGATTAATAAGTAGGGTAATAAGTAAGGTAAGGGGTTCTTAGATTATATAATAAGGTGTTAATAAATAAAGTGCCTATATTACTTCTAAGTACTAGGTTTAAGTTAGTAAGTGCCTAGTAGATTTTATCTTATTATAAAAGTAAAGTTAGGCCTTTTTACTCCTGCTTTAGCTAGTAATAATCTACTACTAATAAATAAGTTAGGGTAAATAAAGTTAGTTATCTTTATAAAGTAATATTAGCTACTATTTATAATAATATTAAAAAAGCAGTAAATAAAGCCTATTTAATTATTAACTTTTCCTTAAGTAAGATATACTAACTAGTAATATTATTAATAAATTTAAGGTTCTTTATCTATAAGTTAAAAATAGGCTGTTTATAGTAGGTAAAAGTAATATCTTCTTTAGTCTATATATAGAAATTAATATTAAGAAGGTCTACTAATTTAGGTATAATCCTTCTTTTTACTAGATTAAGAATAACTTTATTATTAATAAGGTAATTATAGAATATTAATAGTGCTTTAGTACTTATAGCGTTAAAGGTAGTAGTAGTCTAATTTATAAAATCTAACTAGAAGGCAGTAAGGAGGCAGTAGCTATAGAGGTTAGCGTCTAACTATATAGTAATTATATATATTATATATAATCTAACTTTTTAGGGGTCTAATTTATTAAGATTAAAGTTAATATAGTTACCTTACGTTATTAGATTAATATAGCAGATAAAGGCAGGTAGAAGAGGGAGAGGTTATAGGAGGTAGGATAGTAATAGTAGAGATAGTAAAGGATATTGTCACAGGACAATGACCGCTTGACCGAAGGGCGCCGCCTGAGACCAGGTGGCGACAGCTGCCTAACTATCTTAAGGTTAGCATAGTGTTTCAGGGAGTGGGGCATATTTAGCTGGCGATAGCCTCACGAATCGCAGGAGAATAGTTCTCCAAGATTCAGCTTCTGTGCAATACAAGACCTACGATCACCAATACTTCTTTATGATTTTAATAGTCTATTACAGATATAAAGGGGAATAGATATTTATTATTTGTTAGTTTAATAGCCCTGCTATTACTAGCAGTAGCTCTTTGTTTTTCCATTTTTTGTTTATTATTAATAAGAATTTAGTTAATATAGAGTAAGGGAGTAAGGAGGTAATAATAATAAAGGTTAAATTTGTAAAGGATTATTTACTAATAAGCTAGTTAATCCTTTCTACTTCTAGCAAAATAAACCTTACTAATCTATTTAATAGTAGTAATCTTATAATTTAATTACGTACTAATTAGTGTTAGTTTAATTACTATAAAGAGATATCCTAATATTATATAATAGATTATAATTTAGAATAGTTACTTGTTCTTGTTTTTTATAAAGTGTATTTAGACTATTAGGTAGTATAGTATATTAGTAGTGCAGTAGATACTGCTAAGGGAGGCAGTATGTTACGTAAATATTACGTAACCACCTCCCCTAGAGCATACCTACTATATACTAACAGTTAGTATTCTCTTACTAACATACAGTTAGGTAAAATTTGAGGGAGGAAAAAAACGGGAGCTTTATAAGAAAAAGGTATTAAGCCTTTGTATATATTTCCGATATTCCGGATCGCCTTTGACGGAGTCCTAGATCAGTCTTACAGCCTTGCGCTACTAAGAGGATAGCAGGGTGGAATTCAAGGATAGAGCCACATGGTATGCGAAAACATTGGAAAAACTACAGGAGAATCCTCCTTGGCTATATATAGCGCATCCGGAAGTCGTGTGGGCAACCAAGCAAGATGTGGGTTTGCGGATTGGGCATTCTGGCATTTGACTAGCTTCTTTTAAAGACATCAGACATGGAGACAAAGGAAATCCATAGCATCCAATTTCAACAAGCATTGGCTGCGCAGTTTGGCAGCGAGGCTTTGCTGGCTCTTCCCAATGGAACCATCATCGACTTGGCCGCTGGCTATGTGCCGCTTCTTGGACGGTTCACCTTCGAAGACAAGGCTGCCAAAGGGTTACGAAAGCGAAAGGCAGACGAAGAGTCGGAGCCTCCGATTTACTTCACCGCTCTGGAATTGGTGCGCGACAATCAATTCTTGCTTCTGGCAGGCCCAAGCGGCAGCGGTAAAACGACTTTTGCGAAGCATCTCTGCTTTCGCTTAGCGAGCGCGGACTTCCACCATACTCGGCCAGTGGTCCGGAATGATCTTGGCCATGTGCGAGAAGAGAAGTGGGATTCCGGACCGATTTTGCCTTACTACTTTACATTGAACGACCCGAATCACCCACAGACACTGGTGGACATCACTATTCCAAACATCATCCAGGCAGCCTCAACCGAGAAAATTGATTTGCTGTTTGCAATCGATGCAATCAATAGGGCGGGTGAAACTGCCCCACGCCTTTTGCAACAGCTCGTGTCACTATTTTGCGGACACAAGAACCATAGGCTCGTCTTGCTCGGGGTTCCAGACATCTGCGACCGTTGGGCTTTGCCGCCCAACATCGCCAGGCACAATTTGTTACCAATGTTGGAGCTTCACAGACGACAAGCCGTTGCGAGGCATCTAGGGCCCGCGCCACCGGAAGCACCGATCGCAACGGGCGTTGCTGCAAAGAACCCGGCCTTGTTTGCGCTTGCTCTACAGGCGAGACATTGTGGCGAGCAGGCCGAAGACCTCCTTGATTCATGGCTTTCGGTCACCTTTCCGCGACCCAGCCCCGTTCAAGAGCTCGCCGAAGCTGCATGGAACCGTATATGTCATGTTCAAGCCCCGCGAGAGACGGTTAAGCTTGGCTCAATCGCGTCAATCAACAACCCAGCGATAGACTGTACCGCTGTTCAGCACTTGCTAGCTGCTCGGCATCTGGCAGGTCTACCTTTACATGTCGCCGTTGAACTATTCCGCCTTCAACCTCAAGCTTACGCACCCGTCATAAAGAGCTGTCTGTTTCGCTTGGCTTCCTCTGGTTGCTCGGATGGCCTCGTTGAAGGTCTTCTTGACGGCTTGCCTACCCAAAGTCAACGTGGCGCCCTGCTTGTAGCCGATGTTGTTGGAAAAGCTCGTGGGTTCCAAGACAAGATTATCAATACGATGCTGGATATCATCACGCAAGGGACTTTGTCAGCAACCGATCGAGACAAAGCTGGCCGTATTCTTTCTCGGTTCGGCGGCCCACGAGACTTGACATCGCTTGCAGAAATCCCTTCAGGAAGTTTTGTCATGGGATCTCAAAGTCACCCGAACTCGCAGCCTCTAGGGGAGATATCTCTGGAAAGATTCCGCATTGGTGTATATCCCGTCGCTGTCAGAGATTGTTCTGCCTTTGTCCGAGAAACAGGCCGAGATTGGGTGAGCCGGGGCGGCGCAGACCCCGATAGACTGAATACACCAGCGACGGACCTCACATGGCACGACGCGAGAGGGTATTGCTCCTGGTTGACCCAGCATTGGCGTAAGATCGGCAAAATAGGCTCTCATGAGAAAGTCCGCCTTCCGACGGAACCGGAGTGGGAACGTGCAGCTAGAGGTGGCCAAACTGGAACCGGGAGTGAGGCGCTGGTTTACCCTTGGGGTACGACTTGGGAAGATGACGCGGCGAACAGCGAGGCAACAGATCTAAACGCGACATGCGCGGTTGGTCTATTTCCAAAAGGTCGCTCCCTTACGGCTGCTTTGACATGGCTGGTCAGGTCTGGGAATGGTGTTCGACCCTTTGGGGCGAGGACATGGCCACCCCGTCCTTCCGATACCCATGGCAAGACGACGACAGAGAAGCACCAGACGCACCTCATTACATCCGGCGCGTGCTGCGTGGAGGATGCTTCTCGAGTCCAGGGATCAAGGCCAACTGTACATATCGTGGCAGTCTGGAACCATCAGGATTTTGGCGCAGAAACGGCTTTCGGATCGTCGTTGCTCCGGTAGCTAGATGAGCCGAGGATCGTATGCAAAGGCGAGCGCTCCTGGTTCAAAAAAGAAAAGGAGGAAAAAAAAATCAATGTGACCAAAATGCCGGTGTTTGCCGGTGAGTCTACAGACAAGCTGATAATGCCCCCCCCTCGCCCCCCCCCCCCCCGCCCCCCTAACAACCCGAGAGTACCGTGCACGATAACCGATAGGGTTAACCTGACAGTGGAGTAGGTGATAGGGTTCTAACCAATGGATATGCACATATACGTCAGAAGGGTCCATAGACCCATAAAACACCAAGATTTTAGTTCATCTCGCTCCACATAATCTAGCAGTAAGTACGGATAGTGCTCCTAATAATCTAAAGTCTGAAGGTTAATCTTAGCTTTTTCTGACCTTTTCTTTAGGTAATCTAACACGGCTCCGCCGGGGAGGGTTAGAATAGTCTATCCCACCCTGCTTCCTCCGCTACGCTTTAGGTCGGGATGGGCCAACCTTTTGCCTCTGTTTTTTGCCTCTATTTCTACTTTTTCCCTCTATCTATATACCCTTATCTATTGTCAACTCAAGCCTGCACAGGCCAGCGCGCACGGTACTCTCGGGTTGTCAAGGGTGGGGGGGGCGCATTATCAGCTTGTCTGATCGCTCTTTGCCGGTGCGCTCTACCTCTGATTGTCCCGCTGTACTCCGTATTGAGTACCGGTAAAATGCCAGTGCAATTTGGTCGGCGGCCAGTGTCTAACCCAATCGGGAAGTTTTACTACATAGGAGCTAGAAATACCATATTCCATCACCCTAACTCTAACTAACCCAGACCCTAACCACCCTAACCACTAACTCTATGTATCTTCTATAGATATGTAGGCGGTTGGCTAGAGTTAGGGTGATGGAATATGATTATTTTATCTGTGTTGAGGATGTAGTAGTGGTGGTAGTGCCTTCCTAAATAGGCTTAACTCACTGGCCGCCGACCAAATTGCACTGGCATTTTACTGGTACTTGCTGCATTGGAACCATCCCAGACTGGTGTCGGAGTTCATTGGCATCGTGGGCCCGGGAACACCATCTTATTGGACCCGGATGGCGTCATTTTGATCATCAAGGGGCTCCTTACACGTTCACTTCACACCAGATGTCAATCTCGTGGCATAGTCTTATTGTCTGTTACTGTCTGGTCTAAGGTATCATTGCCATTCCTCGTCCTCGTCTCTTGATCAGCAAGCATCGACAACCATGCCCATCAACACTAACTTTGCCTTGCCAGAGGCAGCGAATGCCCTTGTCTTGCCGAAGGGCCCCACTGGGGCGCTCTTCATCACGTTCACCACATCTGACCACCCAGACACTGGGGAGTCATGGTGTCCTGACGTAAGGGCTGCTTTACCACACATCAAAGCTGCCTTCTCGGCGGACAGTGCACCAGAGATGGCTTTCGTCGAGGTCTGACAGAGAGGCCAGAGTAAGTAGCCGACCTCATACCCGCCAAGTGGGCATTTGCTGATGGTAGCTTCAAAGATGGAAAGTCGCTACCAATGTTTTCCGAACCAAGTGGAACGTGCACAATGTGCCGACCATTGTGCGTTATGAGCGCCTTGACGGTGAAATCAAAGAGACAGGTCTCTTAGTAGAAGCCGAGATTCTTGATGAGAAACGCCTCAAGGAACTCATCGGCCAGGATTAAGTGCAAAATGGCCATGCACCGGGTGGCGGCATTGAAGCCTTTCGGAAGAGAAACCCCCCCGTCATCCACCACGCTCGGGTTTTCAGTGTCTTAGGCAGCAGCAGCATGCAATGTGTCACCATTTCAATGCTTGTTCTGAAATATCACATATTTCGGGCTGTCTAGCACCGTTTTGTACTAGCTTAGCCAAGCCAATCTCATCCGCAATGGTTCCTGTCTCTTAGTGCCGAAATTCAGGGGCTCAACAGATCCTTCGGAAAAATGGGAAAAGGAAAAATGGGAAAAGGAAAAACAACAGTAGTTCTTCTGGTCCCGCTGCCTGTGGCTCTGCGTATTTCATATTGGATTCTCCATGAATCCGGTGACGTCTCCCGACATTGCATCTCATCACTCAACCTGCCGGAATTGATCCTGTATTCAAATCTCTCGTTTAAACCAGCTGGGCACATTCTGCTTTGAGACTACAGGACTCCTACTACATCATGATCTCGATCACTCTCCTGGGCCCATTGGGCGTCTTGCTAGCCGGTGCGTCCAGCGCCGTGGCGTTCGACAGAATTAGCATTCAGTCTACCGTCAAGGCCGACACTGAGGTCGAAGTCACGATCCGCAACGACATCGCCGACGGAGCCAGCTCTTTCGACGCCGGCTTCACCAACTACAACGTCTACCTTGCAACGACCCCGCCGGGCTGGGGTACCGGTCCAGTGTGCCTCTTGGCCAACGGGACCAAGATCGACGTCACCTCCGTCAAGGTCAAGATCCCTGCCGACGCCGTTCCCGACTCTGCCGATCTCATGATAACCACGATGGAGTGGAACTCGGATCCTACCAAGGACGGCCCATCGGGTTTCGAGTACAGCAATGAGTTCACCTTTTCCGGGGGGGCAGGGGAATGGAGCAAGACCGAGCTGGCTGGCCATTCGCTGGGCGAAATGGATATGCTCCCGTGTTCTGCCTACGCGTGCGCCCGCAAGTGCAACGACCAGTACTTTGAGGAGAGGGACACGACGAGCGATGACCTCAACGTCTACAAGAACACGTACGAATGCGTGGCTGCGTGCCCGGGCACCACCTTCCCTTCATGGGACTCCGTCATCAACGACGTCGGCGGCTCCGGCGGTGATCCGTCGGGAACTGCCTCGGTGCCTGCTGCATCCGCGACGGCTTCGACGACTACGGCTGCTCCATCTTCGTCGAATCCCGCATCCTCCTCGCAATCCGGTAGCTCGCCTTCTGAGACTCCCAATGCGGGCTCTCGATTGGCCGCGGAGACGTTGGGTCTCACGGCGTTTGGTCTAGCTACATTCTATGGTCTTTTCTAGTTAAAGCTTGGGCGAATGCGTATGCATACGGGCTCATCGAGCCTTTGAAAATAAGATAATGACGTAATTATCAGCAGCGATTTTATTTTGCTCCTCTCTTCGTACGGACTACTATTGTCTCGTACAGTACCGTGCTATATCTATTCTTGTATACTATGAGCCGGCAAAAGCGTGTTCCGTAACTGGGCCCGAGAATTCTTCTTTTACTTAATAGCCCTCGTGGGCAAGCCAAAGTAAGGAGCCCGGTCTAATGGCGAAGACGCTTGGTTTCGTAGATGAGCTGGTTACTTTGCTAGGAATATGAGACAGCCAAGAGGCCCTGTCTGACACAAAGTCGAACATAAGAGTTCGCGCCCCATTGGACCCCGACTACAAGTGCCACTGTCGAGCTTTGCAGTCCTTCTCCGTCGTAGGGTAACATATGGATTTCGAAGATTTGCTTCAGATGCTTTGGTAGATAGATGCTAAAAGATACTATCATCCAACCGCGCAGTCTTACTCCTGCGTTGTACCCACAACTTGAATATTAAGGGTTGAATCGCCATCCGAGTGGTCTTTAACCAAGCAAGAAACTAGGCTAACAGGCAGAACCATGCAAAAGACAGCGCGAGTTCGGGCGCATTACCGCTTTCAATACCAAGACCTACATCAAAGTGAATGGAGGCCCTTCATGTGCAAGCAACCCGCTGATGAAGATGGGGATCCATATGTATTGGTAGTACCCCAGTGCGGAAAGGTGGCCATGCTTTTAAAACTAACTTAGGAATATTGACGAAGTGATGTCGCCCTGTGGCATAACGTATCACAAGGTATTTACTACTACACAACCCAAGCTTCAAGTATACAAAACACTCAATACTGGCCCAAGACCTCCATTGGAGTGGTAAACGTGGCCCAGTCATCCGAGTGCGAGGGGTTCCCGAAAGGCCTCAGAGCGGCGTATCTCAGTCTGTGAGGGAGCATTGTTAGTTGTAGGTTCCGTTTTACCGACATTTGAGTTCTTCCGGAGATCAGGATGACGTACGTGTAGTTGCCAATAGCAATTTGACTGCCGTTCGCCAGCTTTCCAAACCACCAGTTCTGATAGTTGGAGTTGCTTCTCCCTTGGTTAACTTTTGGATAGGACAACGTTTCATCGGGGTCCCATCTGCTCTGGTCGAAGAATGGCGTCTGTCCCGAACCGATCCAGTAGGCACCGGATCCGACGTAGCCACCCTCGCCGGCGACCGGCGGGTATACCCATTGCCTCTCGGTCCATCCCGCTTCGAAGATCTGCAGATACAATCAGTACCACGCGTTGTGGGCTACGGGCAAAACCTACATCCCATCTGAGTTCTCGTGTGCCCCAGATCATGTTATGGTAAACTTTGGGAAAGTCTTGGGAATCGAGGCCAAGATTGAAGGTGAAGCTTTTCACAATGAGGGTCAGCCGCTGCGATAAGGAACTCGCCACTTCACAAAGGTTGTATCACTTACGAAGTCTTGCCAGTGACTACAGGAGCACCACTCTCGATGTAAGGAAAGCCGTTACGGAACAGAGGGGTGAGTTCTTTTTTCAGATCGGCCGCGACACCTGTGCTATGTTAATTCTGAAAGAGAAATTTTACCAGAGGCCATATGATCGCGAACTTACCCGCGTACGGCACAGAGAGATTTTCGCCGTTGTCTCCTGAAATAATGATTCGACCGCTGTAGAGCGGAAGCCCTGCGGCTTTCCATCCAAGTGTCTCCGGGTTGTTGAAGTCGATACTGCAACTTGGGGTCAGTGGTTATGACAGCATATTGCAGGTCAACTGCACCAAACTCACGAGACGGTCTTGGTTTCGCCGGGCTTCAAGACGAATTCGCGAGGCAGGCCGACCTCCACCGCCAACTTCTGCGGAACCAAATCGTCGCGGAGCTTTATCTGTCTGTCCTGGGCGGCGTCATTCGAGAACAACGTCTCGACCCCGTAGACGTCTTGTGCCGAGAGCCGGTAGCTGACGTCCTCAGCGCCCCCGTTCTTGACAGTGATGTCGTGATACCTGTTGAAGTGGCGGGTGTCATTCAGCGCGATTGGCTCGAAGTCCAATGTCGTGTTGGAATAAAGCAGCTTGAACGCGTCCACCAGACCGTTACCCACCTGCGGCACTGCTGCGTACAGCTCAGTATACCCGTCTTGGTGGTACCTAAGCGGGAGAGCGCTGGCGATTATCTGCTTCCTAAGAGCCAAAGCAAAGCCCTTGCCGTGGACCTGGCGTCCGCCGTGGGCGGCGATGTACAGGGCGGCCACGCCGGCAACGTAGGGGCAGGACATGGAGGTCCCGCTCATTGTGATCCAGCGGTTGTCTAGATATGTGCTGTAGATGGAGCCACCGGGAGCCGCTACATCGGGCTTGACGCTGAGGTCGTTGAGGAGGCCCCAGGACGTGAAAGGGGAGGCTCGGGTCGTTTCAACGGTTGGCACATCGGCGGAAGCGATGGCGAGCACATTCTTGCCAGACGACCCGCTGCTGGAGTAGAAGGGGCCTTGGGAGCCGGAGTTGGCGGCTGAAATAGTAACGACAACTCCTTGCTCGACCAGTCTGGAGGCAACCAGCGCCCAGGCTTCCTCGGCCCAGCCACTTGAGCCCCCTATGCTACAGGTGATAATGTCCATCTGTGGTTCATGTCAGAAATGGGACTCGGAGGCTGGCCAGCAATCAAGCTGGCGAAAGACTTCGTTCTCATGTTGAGAGGTACTCACTCCATCATCATACGCTGTCAAGAAAGCTTCGATCAGCGTCGCGGAATCTGTCGAGCCCTGAGACCCAAAGTCAGCAAACCCTGTGTACCATAGATATTTGCCTGATGCTCTTGCTACAGATGGAGAGACGGAGAGATATCCGTACCTGTCTGCTCATGACCTTGTAGGCGAACAGTTTTGATTCAGGCGCTACGCCCGTGAAACTGCACGCACGCACGCCCCCCGTCAGCGAGAGGGCTTCCCAGGTTAAGCTGCAATCTCGTAGACCTACTTGCCTGTCTTCCCAGCAACAATACCGGCGACATGAGTGCCGTGGCCCACCATATCCACAGGATCAGCATCCGGCTCCTTGTCATATCCGACAGCAGGCCAAACTAAGAGATCAAATGAGCTTCGAGATATCGAGAGGCGACGTGAATAAGGGGGGGGAAGGGTGCTAGCTTACGTTGATCTCCGACGAAGTCGTATCCGCCAGCAACCTTGAAGCCGTCCCCGAAGCCCCCGCCAAGCTGTGCAACAGTCAGCTACCGACCAGACCGAGACAAAGACAGGGTGGGCGAGCGTTGAGAGAGAGAGAGAGGTTGTCCGACTTACGGCGTAGTGGTTGTACCAGATACCGGTGTCAACGACACCGATCTTGACACCGTCGCCGAGAATGCCCTGGTCGTGTAACTTGCTCACGCCCGTGACGGTGTGCACGGCAGAGGGGGCGGCCTGGAGGTCGGCGTCGACCGGAGCAGAGGGCTCGAGGTAGACGGGGACATTGGGCCAGACGCCGACGACGTCCGGCAGGCCGAGCAGGTCGTCGAGGTCAAGGTCGGCGGTCTCGACGCTGGCGCCGTTGAAGACTTCGCTGTCAAAGCCCCGCACCACCTTGACGCCGTCCGTCGAAGCGAGAGAGCTCCGCTTGCCGATCGTACCCTGGATTTTGATTGTTCAGCCTGGGCGGATGGTAGAGGGGAGGGGGGGTTGCTCACGACTGCATATTCGACAATGTAGCTCTTTGCGAAACGGACCGCGGACTCGTCCAGGTTGACGTCTTGCTGGGCGGCGGTCGCCCCAGCGAGGGAGACAACAACTGCGAAGTCCCACGCTCTCATCTTTGTATCTGCAAAACGAAGACTTCGCGATGCGAGAAGAACAGCGTTTCAAACAGCGCGCCGAGGGAGCTCCTCTCTTATATCAGTCCTCACGACCCGGGACCAGAAGCATCACACGATGCGCCCCGCCCCTTGCCTCATTCCGAATCACACATCACAAACAGCCCATGTTATCGCCTACCAAATCGCACAGGAAACATGGTGTTTCGGCTGATCTGGGCTGACCTGCCGTATTCAGCGAGGCCGATCGGCCAAGGCATGCATGCCAATCCTCGAGCAACAGGAGAAAACAACACGGTCGAATTCAGGAGAACGATCGCCCTTCTTCTCGACCGCACAAGCTTATCTGACCAGACCAATAGAGCACGGGAACAGGTGGCCTTGGCTTGCTTGTCCGCGCCGTGGTCGGAGCAGGTTCAATCTATTAATCTCGTATTGCTGTCAGCACGTAATAGCCGGATAGCCCTGTAGTGTTGCATCGCAGGGCGGTTAGATGCGCCAAGACTCTGGCTGACCTTCCGGGTTTGGCATGCGACGGTTCCACATCCCGAATGGTTCTGTTGTGCTCTCGGCAGTTATGGAGGCTTCGGATGGCTGGGAAAGGCTCATGTCGATTAGTTGTCACTCGCCGGCAACTGCATCTAATAATAGTATTATTAATAGGCTATCCGGCTCCCCAAAGATCTCTTACAGAATCATGCGCAGAATGACTAACGCCGTGATACATGAACAGATGAATGAATTGGGAATAGTGTAGTATTTCAGTTGGTTCATCTAGTCCCCCAACGGCACTTACTCTTTGCCTTTTTACGGCGGCTCAAGTGAGATGATTCCGCATCTCTAGACGCCCTTAGCTGGCCGTCGCTTCTAGGAGCAGCGTCACCGGTAGTAATTCCTACCCAACCCACAATCCGAATGGTGCACCAGACCTACGTACCTCTGGGCTTATTCTCGGCCTGTCACATCAAAACATGACTGTCAAGATTCCACAAAATGTCTCCTAGTGTTGTTTTCCAGTTCAACTCACCAGCTCCACCGTTGCTCTAAACCCAAAACCGGCGCCATGATTCGTTGACGTAATCAACCGACCCACAAAATAGTTTCTCTGTTTACTCAGCTCAACTCCCGTCGTCACCAACTCATTCCCACCTCTCCACCTCATATATAACCACTCCAGACGTTCGTGCCCCCCCCCCCCCCCCCCCTCTCCGATCTCAAACAGCGACTAACCCTTCTTGATCCAGATGGAGCAATTCGGCCTCGCGGCAGCCCATTCGGGCGCAATCAACCACATCCACGCCGTCCACTTCGGGCCGGCCGCCCTCGACATCGCCAGGGAGGCGCGGCTGGCCGTGACCGTCGTCGTCGTCGGCTGGGTCGCCGTCACGGGCATTCGCGCGCTTTCCGATCGCGGGAAGCATTAAATGGGAGCACCCGGGCGGTCGGCCATGTCTAGTCTAGTCTATCCCGCACAGGGAAGCTAGGTCAGCGGTCAGCGAGCTGCGGCTGCAAACTGGCTGGCTCTTGAGCGCAGAGAAGGCGGCTGTCTGCAGGAGTTGCGTGACGTTGCGCTCTGCTCAAGCACGCAAGAAACTTCTTTTGGGACAGCTCGAGGGCTATCCAGGCCTGCTGTCAAGATCTTGGTGTATGGGGGCCGGGCACGTTACACATTTTGCTCGCAGGGATTATTGCGAAAAGCGCAACGTGGCGCTTGATAAGCCCTGTATCACCATCCGAATAACCTTATCTAACATACAGTCCTGTTTCTGCTCACGACATGGAAACTCAAAGTCATCATGGACAATTGACAGGCGGTTTGCATCTGTGTAAAATGTTGGAAAGGTTGTAATTACAAGTACCTAGAGCGACTTGCATATGTAAAACAGAATACCACGCATCGTTACTCGTAAAATATTGTCATCTCGTCTCATCCACTCGTCCTCCCGTCGAGGCCGTGTTCCCATTCATTCATTATCGTTCCCATCCGTAAAACCCATTACCTTTGGGTTATCCTTTTCCCTTTCCTTCCGTGTATCCATTCGAGAATATTGGAGCCAGCCAATATTCTTTCCAAACGACACAAGCCCCTTTCTTTCTTTTCAAACCAAGGGCCTAGAGAAGGTAGCACGAGAAGCTCAGCAAGCACCGTAGCGCACACCCCTCTTGCCCAACTCCTTCCTGCCAACGGGGTCCTCGGGCATGATCCACCCCCTCGCCCTCTTGGCCTCTCGCTTCTCCGCCAGCTGCGGCTTGGGCATCCAGTCGTCCCTGGGCAGCGCCTTGCGCCTGGTGCCCTCGGCGGGCGCGCCAATCTCTGCCTTCCAGTGCGCGACGCGGCCCCCCTGCGGCGCGTCGTCACCGGCCATCATGCAGAGGCCCCAGAGTGCGAGACACGCCGTCATCGGGATCTCGCCAACCTCGCAGTCGGCGTCGTCGGCAGCAGCGCCTAGCTGCACGGAGGTGACCTCGAGAAAGCCAAAGTTAGGGACCGTCTCGGGCCCGTTGCGGACGATGACAAGCTCGATCTCGGTCAGGATGAAGCCATAGCGGCACGAGTGCTCGCGCATGGCATGGTGAAGGGCGGCGAGGCCGCGGAGGTACTCAACGCGCTTGATGTTGCCCTCAACGCGCATGCCCGTGTTAAAACGATCGAAGGAGCGGACGAGACCGACAACGCGGGCGGTGGGCTTGCCGCCAAAGATCTGGGCCGCCGAGGCGGGTTCCCCCGCAGGGGTGGCGGTGAAGAGGAGGTCGGAGCATTTGGAGCTGTTGGCGGGAGCGGCAGGGACGGAGAGCTGCATGGGCCGGTTGGAAGAGATGGCGAGGGCGGCGTTGAGCTTGGGAAGGTAGTGCGAGGCGTAGATGCTGTGCAGGGCTGCCTCGGTCTCCGGATGACGTGCCGTCTGTGCCGGGGTGGGAAGAAGAGGCGCCGGAACGGGGCAGTTGAGGAGAGCAGCAGCGCCGGAGAGAGAGAGAATGGAGGAGACGTTGAAAGTGGTCCAGGGGCGAATTTGACGAACGTCCCACCAAAAGTGTTTAGTGTTGGGGTCCCGCAGAGGGAAGGAGATGGTGCGGACCAACGAAGGAGCCGGGTTGGACTCGGTGAGATAGGTCAGAAGCGTCGTGCTGGGAGTTGGGTCCGGGGTGGCCGTGGTGGATAAGCTAAGGGGAGAAGGCGCGCGCGGGGTGTAGGAAGGATACATGTATGCCTCCGCGGTAGGTTGCGGTGTAGCAGAGGGAACGTATGAGGGCATCTGCCGGTAGGTCGGGAAGCCGAACTTCTCGAGAGCAGAGCCGTCGAGGCTGCAAGTGGATTCGCGGCGGGACTGCATGTCATCGGCGAAGATGACGGGCGAGCAGAGCAGGGACGAGGTGGACTGCTCCTCGGGCTGGCTACAGAAGGAGGAAGGCATGTTCCATGTGATGGTCTCCGGGTTGGTGAAGCTGCGGGAGTGAGCCGGGCGGAAGACAGCATTGGTGGCGGGGGCGGAGGGTGTAGCCCGGCGGGGAGTCGGGGCACGGGACTTGGGCGAGGTCTTGATGCGCTTGGGGGGCGACTCAATAGCCTGATCCTGGGAGCGGATCTTGGGGAGCAGGAGGGGACCATGTTGGCGGATGGGAGGCGAGGCCCGGGAGGGCGTGGTCATGCGGGTGCTCACCGAATCCGGGGTGGACTCGGCAGCGGAGACGAAGGAGTAGGCGGAGCCATTGGAGCGGCTACGGCTATGGCCCGGGTTGTGTTGGTAGGGCAGGTCGAGGAGAGAAGGGTCGAAGGAGAAGCTTGGCGGCGTTGACGGCTCGCACGAGGGGAAGATGAAGTCGAAAGACATGTCCGCTGCCAGACTGAGGGGTTTTGTGTGAGCAGGGGTGTAAGTGAGGCGAGTAGCAGAGGGGATCTCATACGTGGTCATGTTGACTGCGAGGCGGCTGTGTCTCAGAAGACACGATTATGGGATTATGGGAGGTGTTTCGCGGGCGAGGAAGGAGGCCAGCTCCAGAGACTTGGGTGTTTGAGATTTTTGTGGGCGGGTGAGGTGTGAAAGGCAGACGAGGTGCTGTGAAGCAGGGACAGGTTGGCCGCGTTCAACGAGACCAGTGTGCCGAGATCTAGGTGTATAACTTTTGTTTTGGATTCCAGAATATGCAAGCAATAGCAAATAGACAAACAGGGAGACAACGAGATAAGGAGGAGAGTGGGAAGGGAGGAGACGAGGGGACGAGATGAGGATGGAGAGAAGAGGGCAAACAGAAGGGGACAGGAGAGGCGGGAGGGGAGGACATCTTTATCCTCGCATCTGAAGCTCGCAGCCCAATGGATGTGGTGGTGGTGATGCGGCGCGCGACTGACGGCCATGTAAGAGGGCATGTGTGGGTGACCGCCGCCGCGGCCCTCGCAACCCCAGGCTAGCCTAGCTAGCCTTGCTTGGGACTGACCGTAACGTCGTCGGGTCGAGGGTATGGGTCTCTGCATCTGCACATGCATGGGTACCGGAGGGTACAACGCAGCGGTGGGTTTGACTGCGCGCATACGGCTTGGATGGAGGTGGTCCTGGGGGTGGTCCCTTGGACAGTTTGAAGGCCAAGACAACGAGGGCTGACTGACCAAGAGGAGAATGAGACGGAGTACATGATACCAACGTAGAGACAAAGAAGAGAGAGAGAGAGAGAGAAAGGGCACAGTCGTCTGACACCCCCGGCCGGCCACGAACGACACAGGGCAGGGAAAACAAGATGGAATGGAGCTACTGCAAAGGAAAAAGAGACTTGGTGATGGATGGATGCATCATTCTGTAAAGCAGAGGTCCAAGTCTGGCCACCGGGCCGCTGAGAGAGAGCAAAATGTGAAACACGGGGGAAAAGTGTCTAGATGGTTCCCACTTAGAGGTACACGCACGGCGTATGCATGCTGCAGCAGAAGAAGTCGAACCTGTTGTCGGGTCGTTCGTTCGTTTGTTCCTTCCTTCCTTCGTGAGTGGACGATTGAGCAAGAGCCATATGGATGCTCTTCTGCTCTTTCCCAGTCTGGCCAGAGGAAAGAAGCACGGCCGGGGGGTGGGAAGGAGTCGTCGGTGTGGACCCTCTGGGGCGAAGCCTGTCGTCGGCGCTCGCTTGTTCTACACACCGTGTTGTTCACCACTATCTGGCAGCGAGATACAGTGTGCATATTGAATCTGGAGACAGTGCGGCGTCGACCACTCACCGTCTACGACAGCTGTCTTGCATCAACCGCCCTTTGCAGTTTCCACAAATCCCACCAAAACCACCCTTGCAGGGCGTCTATGACTCATTTTTAGACACATGGCAGTTACGTTAGGTAGTTTAGCTCGCCTTCCCTAGTCTACATTAGCTTTCTTCCTTCCTTGGCTTCCCTTCCTAGTCTGTCATCCTTACCCCCCCCCTCCCCCCCACATCGTGTGGTGGGACGAACGACTAACGACGGACGATACAGAGTACAAACATCAACAACCCCAAAAGATGCGCCTCGATGTTGGAGACGGACGCGCCTCGTGCCCCCCCGCGCGCCCGTGTGTGTGGTGATCATTCGACGCGATGTCATGCGTCGCCGTGACATACGATGCGATGTGATGCCATGCCGTGCCATGCCATGCGCCATCCTCGGTCGCGCTCTGCGTCGCGTCCGACGGACGGGGAGGAGCGACGCTCGCGACTTGCCCGCGAGGGCATTCCCAACTCGGTCTCCCCCTCTCCCCCGAGAGCTTGCCAACACACCTCGCAGTGCAGCCAAACCATCATGTCCTTATCTCGATTTCCCCCGTGAAACGTACGCTCGCCTCACTTGGATCGTCGTCACCTGCCCGAGATTGACCGTCGTCTAAGCCCCAACCCTACCTAGGTAGGTACCATAGATAGGTATGGTACATGCCTGGTAGCATCGTAATAAAACCAGCCGAGCGGCAACTTAGATTACCGGCGGCTGTCGCTTCATGCTGCCTCTCCCACTGAGACGCCTCAGATCGGGTCTCCCACTCTGGGTGCCACCATGCCGGCGCCAAACATGCTCCCATACTCGTGCGCCGAGCCGAAATTGCACTGTGCGAGAAAAGCAATGCCCCTCCTCGCCCTCCCCACTGAAACAGCCGCTCGCTCGGCTGTCTTAACCGCCCGGGCGGCTACGGGTTATGTGTACACGAGGCTCTTCCCTCTCCTCCTTCCCGATTCCGGACGGCGCTTACAGCCAGCCCTTCCCCGCTCCACCCCCTTCATGGCAGACACTGTGACACCGGATGATGGAAGATCGGGCGGGAAAGGGCCTTGTAAACAGGCTTCAGCAGGGAGGCAGCCAGCCGTCTGCTGACTGCCAGTCTCACCATCGAACAAGACTCGCCCTCACAAGGATCCGTACGACTGACCTAAGCCCTCCCAACGGCCCCGAAGTTGGGCCCCCTCGATGCTGAAAATGACGATGGAAGCTGATGATCCCGCCCTGCTTACGTGCCTACGGGGCCCTGAGCCTCTTTTTTCGCGCCGCGCACGCCTCGGTGCTTCCTACGCACCGAAAAAGCCTAAGCCTCACTGCAAGGCCACCGCCCCGCGACGTGGAATAAACAATGGACTCGTCTCGAATGCGTGAATGATGCGAATATTGCACACCCAATTGTGCCTTCTTCTCACTGGAAGGGGTGCCGAGGCTGATAGTCGTCTGGCTGTTCCCCTTCTCCGTGGTTCGTAAATCCCAAGTTGCCTCTGGGGGTAGCAGCTACGGCCTTTACTCGGCCATCTCTTCCATCTCGGCCGATGTAGCACGACTCTCGTCCCCCCCAGACACAAAGGCTATCGAACGAGTGGCACTTGCACAGCCGCACAACCAGAGCGCTTAAACCATCCTCGCTTCTCCTCCTTCCTTTTCTTGTTCCTCTCTCCTTCCCTCAAGCGCCACACCAGACCAGTCAGCATCCAAATGTCCCCCACCCATCCTTCCCCCCCCCTCCCCCGTCCATTCCTTCCCTGCTCGCTCGTCTGTCCCTTCCCGCTCCCGCGTGGCCCGTGCTTCCGCACACGTCTTCAATAGTCCGTGCGTACCTACCTTCTCTCCCCTTCCCTCTTCTAATTGGATGTTCATCACGCGCCATCATCCCACCCAATCTTGACGCGCCGCAGATCGTTCAACCTGCCAAACCACGACCCTTCCGTCCAATCGGGTCCCTGGTGCACCTCCAAACCCGTGTCTCGACCGCTTCATTGGCCCAGCCGTCCTCCCGGGATGTTTCACGACCGCCTTTTTGTTTCTTCGATATCCATGGCGGGAAACGGGGGGGGAGACCACCCCAACCCTTTTGTCGTCGTTGTCGTTGTCGTCGTCTACTATGTATGTACGGAGTACTCCTAAGCCTAGCTCGGCAAATGCTGTCCGGACCCGGAAAACTCTAGCCTTGGTCCTGTCCATGCATGATGAACACACCCCGTCCTCTTGGCTGCCCGCAGGGAAGGGTGAGTCACATCTTTTGCATGTCCCATCAGCCGGTGAGCCACCTTGTTTAGCCGAGCCCATCCCAGAAGATGCCACGACGGCAGTCCCTCATCGGAGCCTGCCCGGGAAAGTCGGGGAGGCTGGCTTTGAAAGGACGGGCACTCTGCGTAATGGCATCACCGAAGGTGGCCGGGGGGGGGGGTTGTTTTTTGCGTTGTTGTTTTTTACCTCTGCTTTCCGGCCCACATACAGCCAGGCATTAATTGCATGGGGGAGAAAGGGACAGGGAACACAGGCAAAACTCGGACTGAAGTCTACCTAGGTATCCTTATGTATCCATTCGTCTAAAAGGGTAAATCAGGTCGTCCTTGTCTCGGGATATCCTCTGTCCCAACTCAAAGCAAGATATAAGGACCAAAAAAAAAGGCCGTCTAGTCCACTCTTCCCGCACGCCCGGGACGCCAAAAGGGTATCCGTCAAAAAAGTGAAGAGGTCTCTCTCTGCTTGCTAATACATAAATGAAAAGGGGTCAAGTGAAGAGAGGAAGGAGAAAGCAGAGACTGAGAGTGACTCGGCTCTCTTTCTCTCTTTCAAGGTGTGCTTGTGCCTCATGCAGGTGAGGTGGTTTCCCCCCCCTCACTCGTCCTCCCCATACCACACACACATTGCTCTCTACCTGCATTCATCCAGTCTGTTGCGACGTATACGTCTGACGGACTGATCGCCCCGTCTCGCCGCCGCCGCCGTCCACTCACAACCAACCGCTGGCCGAGACGCGTCGTATTTTCCATACCACGCGTCTCGTCTATGGTGTTGAGAAAAACCCCCCGCCCCATCCATGAGATCCGGTCCGTCCCAGGTAGACGGGCTGTCGTCAACGCACAAAGCATGGTAGTGCAGGGTCTAGAGGCCCGCTCCATTCGCCACCTCACTGCCCACTCTGGAGCTCGCACCGCTAGCTCCCTCGCCCGCATCCGTCCCCGTCCTCTCACGAGTCGATTGACTCATACCCGATGGCCCTGAAACGTTTGCCAGAGAGGCGGAAGCCCTCTCGAGTTCCGCCTTGCCCTCTCGCAGCCTCCGCAGCGCCCGCATCATCCCATCCAGCCGGAGTCGTTCTTGAACCACCATGCCCTTGGCAAAGTCTTTGATCGCCCGCCGCCCCATCTTCTCGTGCAGGTCTTGCCACCCGGCCAGCTCCCCGGCTACCACCTGCTGCGAGTAACGAAGTTCTCGGCCGAGGTCGTCCACCTGCTCTTGCGACTGGCGCGCCTTCTCCTCCCTCTCTTCGTTGAGGCGCTGTCGCGTGTCGTCCAGTAGACCGAGCGGCCACCGTGTCGACCGCGTCAGCGAGTTGTAACTCCTCTCCGCCGACTTGCGTGCAGCTGATATCTGCGCAATTTGGGCAGGTGGCCGCGAGAGTGCCGACAGGAGGGCCTGGATCGTCGATTGCGACGCCAAGAATGTCGAGTGGAAGATGCCGTAAGGATTTGATTGCATTGGCGCAATGGTACGGACATACGAATCGAGCGCTGTGATGTACGCCGGTGGCAGAAATGGCAGCGTCGATACTGCGCGGTACAGAAGAGCCGATGCATCGTGGAGGTCTACCTTGGTCAGTGGGGTTCTGTGGCTGTCAAATCAGGCGAATCAAGACTTACCTGACGCGACAACGGAGATCGAGTTGACTCTCCTAGCCACGCTCTTGGTTGAGTAGTTGACGCTCCGCACCATCTCTCTTGCATGGTCCACAAACTGCTCGACCTCGCGCACATCCCGCACAGGCGCGTACTCTTCCCGAACCTTCTCAGCTCGAGTCTCGGCTTTCAGCTTACTCCTTTGCTCCATCATACCGAGCTGGATGTCGGGCACCAGGAAGAATTCCCAAAGCATCTCATGCGTCGCAAACGTCGGGTGGTTGAGCATAATCTTGAGAAACCAGTCGACACGAGTCTGGATATCCCTCAGCACCGCCCTCGAAGGCTTTGAAGGTATCTGGAACGGCGACCGCACACCTGCGACTGCCGGAATCCACGACGCCGGGTTCTCTAGTGCAAGCAGGTTGCCAAGATTCTCGAAATCCGAGAGGTTTCGGCGACTCGTGGTCACGGTGTAGCTCAAATGGTCGGCCGGGGCGGCCGATTTCAGGACCAAGCGAATGGTTGCATCTTCCACAAAAAAGGCTCTTACGACACCGGTGATGCGCGCATCCGCACCAGGGCGCATGCTGAAGAGGGCCAGGTCGTCAATCTTGTTTCGGATGTCATCATCCTTGGCCAGTTCGACGGCCGTCAGGCTTCGGAGCTCTCGGGCCGCAACATCGACGCGTGTATCCACAAACAACGTCCGCACCATGTCCAGTCTGCCGTATTTGCTGGCGACCATCAGCGGCGTAAACTTCTTTTCGTTGGTAGCATTGACATCGACATCGCACTGCTGGAGAACTCTAATGGCGAGCTGCGCATCGTTGACAATGTGGAGCAGCGTGTTGCCCTTCGCGTCCACATGATCGTCAATGTGCAGTGGAAGCTCGTCACCCTGCGCTTCCGTGGCCGCATCAAGGCCGGCATCCACCATTTCGCGGTAATGAACGTGGTCATAGGACCGGCATAGCGCAAAAAGTGGCGTCTGACCATTCTTGTCTTTTTGCCGCCAGGGGATTAATTTCCCGATCCGAGAGATCAAAAACGGCGCGTGGAACAGGTAATGCGCGCAGCTGCGCCCCCAAATGTCCTGTTGCGCAAAGTACTCCAAAAGCCTCTCTTTTGGCGCCGAGGCCATGACGAAGTCAAGGACGACGTTGATCAGCTCTGCGTGACCCAGTTGAACCGCGGCGCTAAACAGCGTTGTATCCTCGTTGTTGATGTCGTCCAGCACCACAGAAGGTGGATAATATTCATCCAGTGTGAGCAAGTACCGCAACAGATCGGGCCTCTCGTTTTGTACAGCCATCATGAGGATTGACTCTCCGAACAAGTTATGCGTCTGCGATAACCGATCTATTGTGATGTCTCCTTCCAGCACGCTTTCAACAGTTCCGTTGCTTGTTGCCCTGGAATGGTATGAGATCTCAGACCCGCTGGACATGCTTCTCGTGTCCATGGCGACCCTTTTCACCTTCCTTGGGGGAGGAGGAACAGGGGGTAGAGGGAACTCAAGGTCGCTACCGTTGTCCTCGGCCTGGAACGGGAAGACATGGCTGAGACCAGAGCCGGAGGAAAACCGGTCCGAGAATGTCAAGGCGGCGGACGATCTCTTAGACGTAGAGCCATTGGTATAGCTCCAGCTCCGAGACGGCCGTCGACTCGAATCGGGTGAGTCGTAAAGATCATCGTCGATGATCGCATTTGAGTCTGGCTCCATGATTTTCTTCAGGTCGTCTAAACTCCCGTTGCAAGCAGCGTCCCATAGCGCTTTGTTTCTCCGACTAGCCCTCCGCAGTCCTGCCGAATCAAGTACAAGGTACGCCAGCACAGCCTCAAACGTGCTCAAGGCGTAGCCCATTTCGCCGTTGTCGACGTCGTCGATGAAGATAAAGTGTCGAATGTAAATGAGCCGGGCGTGCAAGTGTCTCACTTGAGCTCGGATGACGACGAACAACAGTAGAGATACAAGAGTATCGGCATTGATGGTGATGGTTGGCTTCTCCAACGAAGAGGTCGCTCGCGCCTGGGAAGAGTTTGTCAGGTGCGTCACCAGCTTCATGGTTGATAGAAGCAAGTCAAGCATCTCTTGCGGACTCGGGGCGTTGGCCATCTTCTTGAACTCCTCCACAGCTAGACCAAGTTGTATCGTGAGATCATGCTTCCCTCGGGTGCCCCCTTCGATGGTGATTCCCAGCTGGGAAAGGTCGATGTACTCCATTTGCCGAATCTTGGCCTCTAACTCCAGGTCGTAAGGCCGTTTTAATGCACTGAGACGCGGAAACAGGAGATAATGCACATTCTCCGAGACATATCTCTCGATGAGCCTCTCGACAAGTGGGCCCGTCAAGTCCGTCGTGGCTCCGAGCATGGAAAGTTGCTGCTTGTCGACGCCCTGGAACAGATCAATTGCCGCAGTAACGGCAGTTTCGAGCGACGCCCTCATCACATCCTCGTCATCCTCGGCGTAAAAGTTTTCCGTCACAGGTAGTCCGTTGGAGACCCCGTTGGGCCGCTCTGCTGTCGACATGCTGTTAGACCTGGCATTCCTCATCGCCGTGGTGATGGGTCCGTCGGGCGCCGGATCGGGTATGCGGAAGGCTGAAGGGGGCGGCGGAAGCGGTCGCTCGAAGACTGTGGAGAATTCCCGGAAAAGCTTCTCCAAACCAGGCTGCATCTGTCGCGCAATGACGGGGAAGTGGGTGAGGAGGTCGTGGAAACTCTTGATATCCTTCTTGCGCGGCACCATGGCACCTTCGGTGCCCTCGGCGGCGGATGACCTGCTCTGCTCGAGCGCCTGTCGTCTCGCCATCCCCTCAATCAGAACCGCCGGCTCGATCTTGATTTCTTCCCACACCCCCATCAGCGGCCGCGAGATGTAGTAAATGAGCCATTGGCGGGGCTCGAGCATGTCGGGGTACCATGTCGAATCGTTGAGGAGTTGTGCTTGCGCAAGCGACTTGAAGCCTGCAGGATGCACGTTAGCTGTCAACGGTCTGCAGAAAGCCTCTGTGCGATAGGTGCACCTTTATTGCTGTAGACATGAATGTCTTTAATGACAACTGTGCGACCATTGATGGTCTGGTACTGCTTCGCCTTGCCCCTCAGCTCCCGCAAGTTCTGCGCGCCATCCTTGCCTCCAGCCGCAGCGGCGGTGTTGGATGCCGGTATACGGAGCACATGGCTAGCTAGGAACTCCTCCGAAGTGATGAGCTCATGGAAGGTCGAGCCACTCTCGATCTCGCGACATGTGAAGAGTACGTCGGTGGCTGGGACCAGGAGGATGTGGTGATGTACCGGCGTACACTGAGATGGCAGGGAGCTTCGGAAGAAGGCGGCGAGGAATGGATTTAGGGGTTGCATTCATTCGACTGGCGCTGGACGTCCTCGACCAGCTCACCCAGCCGGGGAAGCCAGGATTGCAGGGAAAAGAGAGGTAACGAGGGTCGAGTAGGGGTTTGGAAGTCGGAGGCGTCAGAAGCGACAACCAAGATGGGAAGCGGACAATGATCGACGTCGCTGAAATGAGAAATCTTCGTTATTGGCCGGTCGGGCGTGATTGGCAATTCGCATGCGTCGTTCGTTAAGTGGTGAAGTTGTTCGAGTCGTGATGAGGAACAACAGGCTGTGATGGTCGCGATTCCCCTGGACAGATGGCAGCAAGGTGTTGAAGCTGATGTGGGCCAGGCCGGGCCAGGCACTGACCTCACCCAGGCTGCACTGCACGTCCCACTCCCACTGGGCCACTGAACGCCACAGCCAAGGGGGGGTGTGGTAACCAAGGCACTCAGGAATCAGCGCTGAAGAGGTTCGCTCCGAAGTTCCGGGACCCACCCTGACCTCCATTGGGGCACATTGATTCGCTAAAAGAGGGACGGAAGGCAGGACGGAATGCGGAGAAAGGCGATATCCGAGAGAGGGTACTTCCTTATCCAGGCTGGGTCTAGGCAAGCAAAGCAACCTTAATCAACCCTGTTCCCCCACGGAGAAGCTCTCGGTCTTCCGCGCCTAGAGAATTAATTTCCAGCCACATTTGTTGAATTACAGAGTAGCTGTATACTTCACGTGTTCCCTTGGAGAGAAGACCACCTCGGATAATCATTTCACATGCGCGCATGCTCTGGGTTTCACTGCTGGTTGATATGGATTGCCGATGAATGGCATTTTGCCATGAGCAGCTTTCTCAATGCTTGGCCAGAAACATACGAAACATTTGGGGGGAGGGAATGTTCATGAAACTGGAAAAGAAAACACACACACACACCAATCAATGAAAGAAGGTCCACTTCAACTCCATTCCGCCTCGACGCAAAATTCTTCAGCAACAATGTCAATCAATGTCAGAAGTTTCATTACCGATGGTTTCACCAAGACATAGGGCAAAGCGAAGCAAAGCCGCAAGTCCTCACAACAATGACCAAAAGATTAACCCGTTGGAGTGGCTACGCCAATCGCGGTGAGGATTTGAGCCTCACGCGGGGGTCGAACCCGCAACCTTGAGATTAAGAGTCTCACGCTCTACCGATTGAGCTAGCAAGGCGGGTTAAATATTTGATGACGGAATACCAGTTTCTAGGGCCTCTATACCATGCATGGGCGTGTTCAAGTGAAAATAATCCACTTCATACGATGCTACCTACTTCTGATACTCGGATTGGATTCTAGCCACATTTCTTGAAAATTGCTTAATTACGGTCTATCTTACAGGTCTTTTCTCTTTAAAACTTATGGATTTGATCCTTTCGGTACCCAACTTGTTGCAGCACACCCGGCGCGCTTCTTTTTCCAACCAGCGCCGCCTCCATCGCCGGCGGGCCACACACAAACACCTTGGTCTCAATGCCCTTCGGTACTGCGCCGACTTCCTGCAGCAACTCTTTCGTCACATAGCCCTTTCTGAATGGCGAGTTCGGCATGGGATTGCTGACGGTATAAATAGCTTTGAACCTCCCGGGAAATTCCTTCTCAAACTGTTCAAACTCCTCCTTGAGCAAAACGTCCTGGTCTGAGTTGATGCCGAAGATGAGCGTCACGGCCGTCTTGTCCTGCGGGTTGCGAAGGATGCCTTGGGACAGCTGGTAGATCGGCGTGATACCCGCGCCGCCTGCAATCATGGTAACGTGAGAGTAGCTGTTGGGCTTCCACTGGTGACCCTTGATCGCCAGAGCGAAGAGCAGCGTTTCGCCTGGTGTCAGGGAGTGGAGATGTGTGCTCTGTTTACCATCAGGGTACTTCTTTACCATGAGTTCCAGGTAGCCGGCATCATCTAATCATCCGTCAACGCTGCACTTTATGTCAAAGCTATTAAAGTAGTCATACCCAGGGGCTGAATGGGCGTGTAAGGTCTTGCGACGGGAAACCATCGACCCTCGGGCCATGACATTGTGAGGACAGCCGCTGTCTCATTGTTAGCCGGTCAACGATTCCTCTGAGTGCGGCCAATCTCACATGTCAACGAGAGCCCGCTAACGGCGTCCCTTTGCGGTAGCTTGAATCGCAGACGTTTCGTGTTGTGGTTGACCTTCTCCGAGCTCTCCAGGGGCAATGATACGAATGCTGGCCCCGCGCCAAAGACATTTGGCGGCGCACCCGATTCCGCGGACGCATTTCCCACGAGAAGCTTTGACATGACACCCAAGCCGATGCCGCCGGCCGCGACGGCTGCTACGACGTTCGCCGGTCGGAAGCGGCGAATTGCTGCTCGTGATGTCATGTTTAACGGAATGATACGGTGACTGAACAGTTACTTATATGAGACCAAGTCGGTCTTACGGTAGTGCACTGAATCTGGGTGTGGGTTTTTGGGTTGACGATTGGCAGCCGCCCCATCTTGCCGGGCGATCAGTCGTTTAAGAAGTAGAATGTTAATATGAGCTGAGCTGACGCACGAGGCCAATGCATTATGGTCGGACAATGCCGGGACCGAGACAGTCTGAAAGATTGAACAATAATGGGGGTGTTGGCGGCCGGTGCGATTCGGCCAATCCCAAATGTCCGGGACCGGTCGGGCCATGTAAGCGCCGTTCGAAAGAACAAAGACGGGCCAACAAAGTCGGGCTTCAACCCCTGCGGAATCAAAACGAGTAGGAAGGTTACTACCATACCTACCGTTGCGAAGTCCCCAATTATCTATCGGTGATCTTGATCGACAAGTTTGTCTAACGTGTTTTCAGGAACTCGGACATTGCTGCCTGTCAGAGTGGGGTGATGCGATGCCGTATTCGCGACTTACGCAACGGAGCCAACACCACGAAATTAAACCTTTGCGAATGACCGGATGACGTCCACAGCATCTGCCCGAAACGAATCATTGAAGCGATTCGTTTCAGTATGCCCCACACTTTCATAGAACCAAAGCGTCTTGTTTGCCATTCTACGAAATCCACGTTCGGAGCTTCATCGGCTCGTAAACCTCTGGCCAATAGGCTGAGCTGGGTGAGTCTTGCCGCTTTTGCTCACCCACTACAATAACCTAGGTAAGGCGAGGGAGACGCGAGCAGAGAATCAGAAAAACGTAATACAAATACAATGTAAGACAAATACATGTATTTGCATTTTCCCCCTATATAATACAATACAGCAAGGGTGAAGGCGAACGCCGAGACGGCGGTGACATCTCAAGTGGTGACATCCTGACTTCCACCGCTCCATCTGTAGTCGAGTAAGCTAAGGCTGATATGGACTGCATGGCGTTCGACAAAAGGCTTTCTGTCACTTTCGGTGTGGTGGCACAGACCGCACTTGGTGTTGAGGCTAGACCAGGAGTAGGCATTGGCTCTAGCATCAAATGCGAGTATCGCAGAGTGAACGCCGTTGAAGTCATAGTATGACCAACCATATGGCACCTGATGCATGTACTTGGGGCCCGTGACGCAATTTCAACGTTTCAACCCCGCTTGGCTCTCGTCTAGTGCTTGACTGTGGAATACGGGAGTTGTAATTATAACCTAGGCTTGATGCGCTGGCGAGGCTCCAGCAGCAACTGCGGCGCTCCTCCGCGCCTCAAATTCCAATGTGCATGGAAGTGCCTGTATAGGAGAACAAGATTCTGTTCTTGAAAAGCCTTTGTATCACAGGAGGCTTGTATATGTATAGCAGTTGTCGTCAGCCACACCACGTGCCATGTTACATAAACAAGCTTAAGGGCCCCCTTTATATAGGCCCTCCACCTAGGAGATTCATCTTCCCACAATACAAGCCTTTTTTACTCATTTGTATCTCCCTACCTGCTATGTGCTCTAGCTTGTAAGACTTTGGTTTGTGTAAGCATAGCAGACCATACACTTAAGAGAAGGCTCCCGTACAGACTGTGGAATGGTTTGTATTGATCTTAGTGAGCAGCTTCTGTTGCTCTTCTATTTTGCAAGGACTTCATACGATACCCAGCCAAGCACTGCGCCATATATGTGTCCCGAAAGCTCGAATGGTATGTATGCGTGTCTGCTGCTTTACCTGTATGACACATACTTGGCAACCCCGTCAGCTTTATCCTTTTAGTTAGCTGTAGATGCCGTTACTACTAAATAGGTAGACCCTTCAGGAGTGATGTATCCCCTACCGTAGTAAAGACGTTTTATTTCAATAGCTTGTCCGCCAACTTCCTGTTATCAAGCACATTACTAGCCGCAGCTCCTAGAAGTCAGTCAGTAGAGCGATTTAGGGTAGCTAGTTACGGCGGGGCGGCGCTTCAGGTCGTCTGACCTACAACCTAGGGGCGGGCCAGTTAGTGGTTGCGTCGGGAAACAAACTCCTCTTTAGAGCCTACTACTGTGCTCAGCAACAATCACTCAAACAAAAGAAGCACCACCCACCAACAAGTCTGACATCGCCGCCATCAGCTACGTGAACTACTCCCTACCCAGGCTCCTCCCCTAACTACTATGTTTACAAAATTCAATAATCTTCCATGCAATCATCTCATTAGTAACATTTCTTCTTCCAGCCTGCACACAAGGCTACAGATGAAACGCTGGTACTCCCGGCAGACCCTATTACTACGACGCGTGTTTCCGCAACAACTGTTTTGACTAAGTTCTCCGTTTTTAACACGAAAATCTTATATCTTCTTAACTGTCCCCTACTTAACAATGTTAGCTTTAGAGTTTAAGTATAGGTATATTAAAGATATAGAAAGACTTAATAACTATTAGCTAGGTGGTTATTATCCTATTTAAATTAACAATTGTCTTTACAAGCGATACTGCATAGTACATAAGCTTAGCTACAGCACGTTCTTAACAGTCTAGCTTGCTCTTAACAAATAGACGTTAAACTACGTAGCTATTAAAGTTAGCACTATAGATGTAGACATACAAGAGATAGATATTCCATCTAAGCTTACTATAGGAGTTGTAGACTATAGCTACGCTGCTTATAATATATTAATAATCCCTATTGTCCCTAATTACTTTAGCCTCAATGGCCCTAATAGGACCTATCCTTCTTTTATAACAGTCCTAGCAAGATGTAGTCTTATAGATGCAAAAGAGGCGTCAGACTTAAGACTATTTAAGCTTAATGTTGCTTAGTCTCTAGCTACCTAGCTTGCTATAGCTATTTCCCTTGTTTACTTACAGGGTTATGCTTATAGAGGTATATAGTTCTTATTCTTATTGCTACCTCTCTAATAATAACAACGTTCTCCCCTAGACCTTTATCCTAGCAACCTTCTTCTTTAGCTACCTCCTTCTCTTAATGATCTCTCAGTGGATTAGTTATATGCTAAGTTTAGGGCTCTAAAGCCACAGCCTGTTATCTGTCTTAATAAAAACTTAACCTCTTTAGCAGCTAGGGTTCCTTTATACGCTGTCCTTACTATGTAGCTTAGAAAAGTAAGTAATAAAATTACTATAAAGGAGGTAAAGCTATTACTTAGTGACTTTAGTGTTGCCTTTTGCTTATTGGATAAGTTATAGTTTAAATTGTATATACCCCTTATAATGCGTCTACCTAAGACGTTCTTTAAACTAATAACACCTCTCTTTTTTATGTTAAATATATAAAGCCTTACTTATACTATCTTTAAGTTACTTGCTTATAGGTCTCTTATTAATAGAATTCTTATGCCTTAGGATAAGATTATAGCATAGTAGGTCTACTTATAAGGACTTTTACTATTAGAGTAGTAAGATAACTAGAATAGTAGTTTAAATAGTTTAATAAAGCGTAAAGACTGCTTAGTAATAAGCGTAACATATAGACGTAGGATAGGCAGTTTAAGCAATAGGTACAAGGGCTAAGACAGTCTTATAGTATAAGTGTTATTAATAAAGAGGAGGAGGCCACGCTGTTTAAGCTGCTACGCTAGATGCTTGCATGGAGGCCTAGAGAGCGGCTAAGTGCAGCAGATGTGTTAAACATGGCTTGGATAAGGAGGTAGGGTTTGCTAGCGTACGAGGAGGGTCGGAAGGCTTAGGCATAATGTTTTGCACTACTTACACAAAAGCTAACTTTCTAAAGCGGTTTAGTTGTATAGGAAGTAATTTTTAATGATTTGCGCAAAGTCTTGGGTGGTTATTGTAATTCATGTTTTGTTAAAGAGTGCAGTGGTTGACACCCATAAGCGCGTAATACTTAAGAAGGTGCATTCTTGGTATTGGGCCGCGCGCAGGCAGGGATCAATGCAGATGTACGATGAGGAATTCTACCTCATGTGGCCACTCGGCCGTGAAAATGAAGTCTTATTGCCGCTTTTCCCGCAACGACCCTAATCATCAGTGCTTTAGCGTCAAAATTCTCAAGGCCGGGCACATTGAAAGGTGTCGTAGAGGCACTTTGCATAGGAGAATGGCTCAACTATCTCCGTGTGAGACCGTGTGGCCCGAGTCGAAGAAATACGTATCTACGAGTAGGTCCACCTGTATCCGTATTGGGACCGAGAAATCCGGAGAGGCGGTTTCTCCGACTCCCGGAGAAGCCCTGCACGGAGACGCGCGATGCCGATGAAAGCATCGTGGCAAAAGGCATATCGGTGCGGCCAGTGAAAGGCAGGGTGGTATCATAGTTTTCCAAGCGGGGATTGCACATATGTTTCACTCGGCGAAAGAACGTTAGAAAGAGTGAGATCTCGAACATATTTTTCTCCTGGGAAGAACCATGAAAGTCTAAAGACACGCATCCATGCCTATACCTAGCTTTCATAGGTGGTGCTGGTTGCATATCTCAAGGACTGCCTACCTTATTTATCCATCCCAGCAAAAGGGTCATAGCTTTGCTCGCCAACGCTGCAAAACCTACACATGCTGCTGTTAATTGCCAAACCGAAAGCAGAAACATGCCGATACGGTACAAATCATCTTGATTTCCATGAGCCGAGGCACAAGAAATCAACATTTTCAAATACAATCTTCAAGTGGCACCCAATTCGTATGCATGGATCTTATTCTGTTTATATACACCAGGTATCTGACTCGACAAACATGTGGCTACAGGGGTGACACGCAACGATTAGTCAGCTGGGGATGGGGCAATTACCCCTTTGGCTGGTTGCATCCACCCCTGAGAGGGTGATGGTGAACAGATAAAGATATCGGTTGCGGTTAATTTGCGGGTGCACTTCTGGTATTATGCGGGTGTCTAACCCAATCAAGGAGAATAATGGGTCAGCACCAGCTCTCTAAGCCTATTTCGGCTAGTCCGTACAGAAATATCATAATCGATCACTTACACTTAACATAACCAAACCCAAACCCTAACCCAGACCCTAACCATCCTAACCACTAACCCTACGCATCTTATAGATACTTAAAAAGATGCATAGGGTTAGTAGTCAGGATGGTTAGGGTCTGGGTTAGGGTTTGGGTTTGGTTATGTTAAGTGTAAGTGATCAAGTATGATAGTTCTGTACGGACTAGCCGACAAAGCTAACTGGCCTGAATACTCCTACGCTAGGCCACAGGCAGTCTGTGTTTAAAAGCCTCGACTAGGTCACGGACATTTGGGTGGGGTGGTTTGACAGCGCCAGACAACATTTATGTTTTTAGCGCTCATCGAGCAAAACAGAAATGAAGACGACAATGGTTTGGTTATGTTAAGTGTAATGGATTATGTTGTGTTGTGGTGGTTGTGGCTGTGATTACTAGATATAGTTAGACACCTGCATAATACCAGAAGTGCACCCGCAAATTAACCGCTACCAAGATATTCAACCACGTCGTCAAGAACAAGGCCGCCAAATGTTTAACGATCACATTTGCAGCAGGCCCGAATATGCAGGACTATGCGGTACGTCTACCTGCTTCTGGCTACCGAGTGGTGTTCACTGAGATGCAGCAGGTCAACGAGTTCAGCTCCAATGCTCAACCTCACTTCAATCTGCTTAGGATTCTAGGCGGATGGGGCAACGTCAAGTATGGGGCCAACAACATCTATAATTCATTAAAAAGTTTTGACTGACCTTATTAGTGGCCCAGGGCTTCTGTAAGCCGCCGATCTTGCTTGGTATTCAATATTCCTGTCCCTGCTAACGCCTTGCAAGGATGCTCCGCAGTATGCTTGCGGGAACATCTACAGCCGCCGTCATCGGTCTCTCAGCCGCAATAATTGGCAGCAGTATCTGGGGTACAGCGGCTTTGCCATTTCTAGTTGTCCCGTCTATCGGGTTCGCGCTCGGTAGCGCTAGATGGTACATGGTGGCCACAAGAGAAGCCCTCCTTCAACTAGACAACTACCCCTCCATTTTGCGACTTCATCTCATTGCAAACTTTCCCTGGAAGCCGGGGCTTGGCCGCAAAGGTGTCGACTGGTATACTTCAGATAGGTTCAGATCGAGGTGGGAAATGAAGAGTATGCTTGTGGCTGCTTGGCTTACAGCACAGCCTGCGCTCGACGAGATACGCACCCGAACGGAGGCTGGGATAGTAGAAAGCTATGTGAGGCAGAGTCATGTTAAAAATGGAGACCTCAGCGAGGATGAATAGCCATAGACGACAAAAGTGCGAGACTCGGACAAGAAGTGGCACTGTTGTCCATAATTAAGTGCTCCACGAAACCCAGACTATGGATTCTCTACACTTTGCTTGACGGCCTGAAAATAAGTTTGGTTTTATGTCTTCTGATTTTGTGGTGACATCATGGTAAGATAAGCTACCCGAGGGATATTGGATGCTTGAGAAGCTCCACATACTTACTTTGATGCCTTTCGTGATATTGCTGTCTTCAGAATAGATGCTGACTCAGAAGCAGAAATAAGATAAGAGTAACCCTACCCATGAGACAGTGCGTTAACCTTATCACGATCCATGTGAGATGCATGAAGGGATCCCCCTGACACAGAGAACTCGGATCTGTGGGCGGACCCCAATTAGGAGAACTGACAATATGATTTGTCTGTTATATTGATACAGATATATGGCTTCTGGCCGGATACATCCACAGCAAATTTTAAAGCCTAGGCTTTCAATCCCAATTGCAGTATGTGTGACTATAACCTGACTCGGCACCATCGGATAACCCGAGCCCCATGCCGCCGCTCGGACTGCTCGGCTTGGATTTCCAACAACGTAATTGTGGGTTGCCGGTATTTTCACGGCCCCCTTGTGGTATTTTCACAGCCCTCTGGCCACTACTACCACAACACACCCAAATAACATGTTCTATCACGCAAACATATCTAACTAACCTAAACCCTAACCTTAACCCTAACTATCCTAACCCTATATATCCTTAATAGATATATAGGCTTTTATAAATACATAGGGTTAGTAGTTAGGATACTTAGGATTATAGGATTTAGGTTAGGTAGATTTGCTTACAGAATAGAACATAGTATTTCCTATAGGACTAACTGAGATAGGCAAGAGACTAGCTGAGATGGGCTTAGAGGGCCGTGAAAACACAACAAGGGGGCCGTGAAAATACCGGCATCCGCAATTGTTAGGTAGCAAATCACAAAGTCCAGATCAAGGCATGGACACAATAAAAGCGTGGCTGTAAAATGACTGATCCAGGCCCTCAATGGCTCTTTGACCTATGATTGAATACCAAAGCGGTATAGGGTCAATGTGAAAAGTATCCGTATCGAATTCAGAACGCCTAGACTCAGAAGCCACAGAACCCTTGATAGTGCTCAGCCCCATGCTGTACCCCTGGCTTCGGCGAAATGCCGGATTCGAACGACTTGCCGTATTCAACAGACAAGAGGAGCTCTAGCCATGTTCGTATGCATTTGAAGCTACCTCGCACGAGGAATAGGAGCTTTTGGAGTCTGCTTAAAAGCCGCGGATCGTCCACGACAACGAGTACTTTTTGCTATCCAGATCAAGCACTCCAGAGCATCAAGTTATTATAACAGGTCTTTTCCTGCAAGTGCCATCTCGATCAACAATACATCTTTCTTTGCAAGACATTCCCATAAATCAGAAGCCTGCCAGATTGGCCGGGTTTGAAATTACGTTCACTAACAGCCTACAGCTGCTGGTATCCTCAGTCAACCATGTTCGTCGGCAAACTTCTACCCTTTATCGGCCTGCTACGTGCTGCCTCCGGTACACCTGTTGATAGGCTGCTGGACCGCCGCGATGTGGTGGGCCATGACACTCTGAACCCTCTTCCGCAGAGAGTTCAGGACAATTACAGTGGCGCAGCCATTGCGAGATTCAACCCCCTTCTCCATATTGCGAGTGGGTGCCAACCGTACACCGCCGTCGACGATGCGGGTAATATCAGGTATGTGTTTAAAACTTCCCAGACATATCAAGCTTTGCAGATCTGATACCAGTTGAGTGGCGGATTGAAGCCCAGCGGTAAATCCGACGGTGGCTGTAGGGATACCTCCAAGGGACAGACCTACGCCAGAATCGGACAGTACAACCAGAGATGGGCAATCATGTATGCATGGTACTGGCCCAAAGACCAGCCACTCGATGGTGTATCCACCGGCGCGCATAGGCACGACTGGGAGAATGTCGTCATCTTCATCAACGACCCCTCCGACGCGAACCCGACGATCCTTGGCGGAGGAGCTTCTGGACATGGCCAGTACAAGGAGTCAGATTTCCTGCCGCGCCAGGGTGATAGCGTGAAGGTGGAATACTTCGCCGAGTTTCCCACCAACCATGAGCTGCAGTTTACTAGCACAGTGGGCAGAACTTATCCGGTTCTCGATTGGGATGTTATGACCCCAGCCATGCAGAACGCCCTTAACAATGCAGACTTTGGGTCCGCCGACGTTCCGTTCAAGGACGCGAACTTCATCTCGAGCCTTGGCAACGCTGCAAACTTCTAGATAGATTTCTTCACGGGGGCAAATTTTAATGTATAATCTTATTCATAGCTATATTTAATTCTTAGTTTTCAATCCAGGGGGCCAGGGCTGTTGGCTATCTGAGCAAAGGCCTTCCTGATCATAATCCTGAGCCCTAGATACCGCATTATAACATAGTGATCGAAGTAATGGGGAATCATGTTTCATACAAACGACTTCATGAAGAATACCCTTCGAGTCTCAGGTACCTCGTGGCCCGTCTGTCGCGGCGGCAGCCGTGGACATAATGACGGGGTCTACGACCTCGTTGTCCTTCATCGAGGTGATATCGGGACTCGTCTTTGTGTTGTCTGCTGGTCGCTCAGGCACGAGAAAAACGACCCAGGAAGTTGCGGGAATGCAAACCGCAAACATGACGAATGCAACAATAAGGTTAACCATAGGCGAGATCTTGACTGCGCCTATACCAAATGATAAGCATGATCCAATGGACTCAAACGACCGCACGAGACCAACGCCCAAAGTCAGTGTTTCAATGTCGTCGAAGAATGTGCCCATGAGCCAGTAAACGAACATATAATGTGACTCGTTCATGAAGCTGCCTTTGCGTAAGCTCGAGTCTCAATCGACATAGACGAGAAACTTACCGGAAAAGCACGTTGACTGCGAAGCCGCGACCGAACCCGGGAGAAGTCCAGTCCAGAGTGATTTTCGGAACCGTGTCCTCGTACAACTTTTCGTTGGCGATCTGCCAGGCGAACAGACCCAGCATGATAACTGAAAAGAAAGCCCAGGTGATCCTTGCAAGTTGCGGGCGACTGAAGCACTTCAGGTCGTAGAACCATCCCCAGAACATGTTGGCAGCGGATGCTGCAATGCCAGAGGTCAAGCCGCCCAATGTTCTGGCTCGGACGGAAAAGTACTTTGTGAGGTAGATGCCCTGATATGTGCTGTTCCAGTTGAAGCCAATAAGGATAGGAATTAAGAGGTAAAACTGCTGCTTCTTGAGCAGTTTTAACCACTTGCGGAATTCCCCCATGACGACCTTGTTCTTTGTCGGGTCGGCAACCTTCCTTCCGTCACTGTGGATTACCTTTTGCGGAGGCGATATGAGCAGGGCGAGGGGAAGGCCAAGGCATTGGAGGGCAATCAGCACAAGGTAGGTTGAGTATCCCACCTTTCCTCGCTGGCCGTTTTCAGCATTCAAGGAGAGCTGGATAGAGGATCCGAGCAGTTGGCCCAGCTCCCGGAGCCCGAGCCAGATACCAGTGAACTTGCCTCTGTCCTTGATGTCGGCATATCCAAGAGCGATGGCGCCTTCAGCCGCCCACAGCGCAGATGCGGCAATGCCGCAGGTCGCACCGCCGAACAGGACAAACCATTCGACTCCGTAACGGTTGTTCACGTACATGGAAGCCGAGTAGGGTGCGTAGCCGAGCGTGCCAATGATCAAGACCGTCTTGAGGCCGATTTTGTTGGCCATTATGGCGAAGAAACTGCAGCCAAAGACCATGATACCGAAAGTCAAAGAGTTGGCTCCATTGACGAGGTAGGGCTCCTGTTGACCGCCCGCGCCGGTGCCTTCATAGACCTACGTCAGTACGGCTTACGCTTGACTTGGCTGCAATTATTAGACTTACTGTTGAGGGCATTCCAAATGCCGGGTTGAGTGAACGAAATCAAGCCGACGATGATGACGTTGAACAAAGGGCTGCGAAACCAGCGCGTAAAACGAGACACGGGCTTCAAAGGTTGAGAGTCTTGGACCTCCTGGTCAACCTCGTCAGGTAACTTTGCTTGGTCGGTGGACGACATTGCTGGCAGGTTGCTTGCGATCCCGACGCAATGGTAGAGTTCATGCAACTGTGTAGGACATGGGGGCTGTTCGGCGTCGAGCTTTTTAAGAGAAACGCCAGCCCGTACTACATTCTTACCTTTTAACTCACATCAGACATCACTAGACCCATGTACATCTATCTTGGCAGTTTGCAAGCGACGAATGTCTGCCATGTTACATCTAACTGAATTTTTTTTCTTTGCCCAAGGTTAGTCACTCCGCACCCTGTCAGATACGAGGCCGTTGCCAGATTGGCTGAGAATATGACACTGGCAGCCTTGACTCTTGTGGCGTCATTGGAAATTGTAATGAGATAATCCCGGCCAGCCAGCACAAGCGCGATCCTGTCGGCCCTCCCCCGAAAAAAGTCGAAATAACAAAGAAGGTAGGGGACGTGGATTGGACCCTTGGAGTGGCATGATGGGGTCGGTTCCAGGTTCCAGGGCCGACATGGCGTCGTGCTTGCAAGGATACGATGGCGACATCTGCGAGCGGATGGCGACCTGCACAGTTCGTCATCCGCTGGCTTTCGAGAGCGCAAGTCAAGCATAGCATAAAAGGGCATCCAGAGTCCCATGAAAACACTTAGGGATACCCGAATCGCATGAAAATCCCTGGATAACCCTATTTAGACGTTTTGTGATCTATACTGTGACAGCAACCCGCCCCAGACTTCGGGAAATAGGTATACTCTGTACATCCATGATGGGACCCATCGCCATGACGCTCAGGCCAGCTCCGGCGGTTCATTTAAGGGCTCCGTACCCGGAAAATATGGTGTTCCCCTTGTCGTTGGCGGCATCCCGGCCAGATACCCACATAGCGCAGCTGATCGCCACAATCCAAGAACTCTTATCTAACGAGAAGCTACGAACTCTGTCAGACGAGCATGGTGCTGTCTACTTCCAGAACCCCGGGTCTGAAAAATGTAGATGAATCTTCCCGGTTTGCGCACGCGTTTGACTAGACCGTATACAAAGATGTTGGCAACCCGGTTCGGCGCGCCATTCATTCTAAGAACGTGGCAATGGCCAATGAAGGGCCCAATACGCAGCCAGTTCACCCTCACAATGAATCCGGATTAAGCCCACATTACCCAGCTTACGTCTTGTTCTTCTGTGCCTCTCCACCTGACACGGGTAGGTATTCAGCTTGTGGAAAGTTGACAGGGCTCTGATGTTGTAGGTAGTGAAATCCCCATCAACCACTCTATTGTACTCTACCGCCTGTCTTTCAGCAGGCACCCTGACTTCATCAAAGATCTCAAGTGCCAGTGATTGATGAAAAATCAGGAATCGAAGAGCTTGCTAGTCTGTGGGATGAGCCAGTCGGATATGTACTTTGAGTACGCCGACAACGTGCAACAAATAGCAAGAGGAATGAGTCTGTGTCAGCCGATGCCAGAAATCGGTATCACGTATGGAGAATGCTGGAGAACTCAACAAACACAAACGTGCATGTAAGATGTATATAGGTATTAAAACTTTTAGGAATGGGTGGTTTATGTACCCTCTTGAGTAGCTACGACTCAAGATGCTTGCCTATCCTATAACGACGTAGACAAAGTACACTCCAGGACAGGTGTAAAGAGACAAAAGAAACACATGATGGCTAGATTGTGAAAATCTCAAGACGACGGAAGGAAAGCTTCTCTGCATCGTATGGTGGTGACTCAAGATCTTCTTAGAGAACAATGCTCTAATCACAAGAAACGACGAGTCCAGACTAGGAGATTCCAGTTAATATATATACTAAGACAGACTTCTCTGCAGCAACGACTTACGAGGTCGAGAACGCAACATCTCGGGTGCTTTTTGCCAGTGACCAGGCAGGAGGCCTCGAAGCCAGCAATAGTGAAGGGTGCAGTGGAGGCTGTAGTCGCCGTTTAGCTGAGGACCAGGGGGCTCACGGAACGTAAAAAGGGATGGTGTTGGGAACTTACGAGCGACACACTTCAGGGAGGTGGCTTCAGTGGCCTTGGAATCGCAGCAAAGCGCGGTGCTCAGCTCGCATATAGTAGAAACAATAGGCACGTCCTCTAGGGCCTCGCAGACGTCCTTGGACACGTCATCGCTAGTGCGGTCCACGCTCGTGGGGGCGGCGATCGCAAAGGAAGTAAAAAGAGCGACAAGGTAGGTTGTGGACTTCATCGTTGCGATACTGGGAGATCGGATCTGGTTGATAAATATCGTGGGGGGTGGCGGTGAGCTGTTGTGATGGAGACAAGACACTCTTTTCAGCTTCGGAAAGGGGAAACGGTTGAATTTATGCCTATGATTCTACTATGCCGAAGGCAGAGTTGGCTTTGATTCTTGGGAAAAGAGACGTCAGTGCCAGTATCCTGGGCTTTAGAATGCCGGGACAAGACGTGGTTTTACACAAGGGTAAGCCAGCCCGTCATCTGTACGCCTGAACTAGTTTTCACCGCGTGGAGCCCGCCAACACATCCTCGTAAACCTATATTGATTCACATCAATTAGTCGACGAAATCGTCGGAAGAATACCTTACGACATATCTGTCGACGTTGGCGGGCTGCAAGTGGAGGCTGATGAATGTCTCGGGCTCACGAAAGTCATTCCTAACGGTCCTACTTGCAAGACAGTCTCAGGAAATCGACTGCCTTAGGGGTCGTTGGCTTTCTTATCGCATGCCAAGTCGGAGCAATAGACATTTCTTTGACAGCAATGGCGTTCGCAAATTTTCCCGAGCGCTGATGAATCCTCCGACAAATATCCATGGGGTTGATCCATTCGAATGTTGGTCAATCCAGCTAGTGACGGATCTGCAGGACCATCGATGGACGCAACCTTAGTGTCTCAGTCCTAGCCACATTGGCTTTGATAGTCTAAGCCGACCGATACGAGGGCCCCTCACCTGAAGACCATACAATATCACAGTGCTGCACTAATTTATTCTCAGCTGTGGTCAAATTGCCGATTTCGCTTGTTCTTACTTTGGCTCGCCTCCTAATCGGAGGCGGTTGAGTGTTGAGGCAGGAAAATGACATGGCCATTCTCGAGAAAGCCAAGGTGTCCATTATTGTTTTTTTTTCTTTGTGATCTCCTCACTATTTTTATGTTGCCTGGCTGGTACACTCGGCCAGATAGAGAGTTGTGCCGTCCGCCAAGAACAACTACGGAGCCGCATTAGCAGCAATCAAAGCGGCAGAGCGGTTCGAGAACTCGTGTCATGCACCGGGAAATAAGTGACTAATGCGCCGTGGAAAAAGGGCTAGTAAGGAGGCGTCAGGAGCTTTCCCAAAGACCTCAAGACCAACAGCGGCGGGGAAGAGTCGTCGTGAGTGGTTCCTAGCCCAACTTGGACTGGCCTCTACGACAGCAGGCTGGAAGCGGAGTCAGAAGACGACATGTCAAGGATGCCTCGCTCAATATCCTTCACGCGGCAGCCAGGGTCGATCTACCTCTGCTTGAAGCCAGTTCAATCCTGTAGAGCCTGGCAAAACACAGGAGAGTACTATCGCAATCACAGTTGAAGCGGAACAGGCATCGAGTATGTAGATAAGGTACGGACTTTAAATCCTATCCGTTTTGAAAACAATTTAACCGGTACCTGACTCCCTACCGGCTTCTCAACAGGCACTCCTGACAGGGAAGTACTGAGTAGCCAATCAAGCCTGGATCGCCGACTAGATCAGTCTAATCGGGTATCGGGATCTAGTGCCAGCTCTAATACCAGCAGCCTGGTCGGCAGGGGCCATGCTGTTGACAGGTCTTTCGATGGTTGTGATCGACATAGTTTCCAACGTAGGAAATTGTTTACGAGTGGGACAAAGCAGTGTAGATGTTGGGAGTTGCCTGATTGAATTATCTGCAGTCATCAATAATAACGGAAAGGCTGGTGTTGAAAACGCCTGAGATGTGACAATTATTTGACGCGAGGACAACTACAGTACGATTGAAAGGCAGGCAACATGCGAATTGGGACTATATGCAGATAATGATTGGTGGTCTTTTGAAAAACGGGCGCTGTACAATACATGCCTGCGTGCGATAGAACGCTCGGCATCGACCCGGCATGATACCTTACCGCCTACCGTAGTATATATGCGGGGTTGTGACGTCTTAGGACTTCTCCTCTTGCCCTCGCCCGCTTTCGATACCAGTGAATCTCGATCCGGTTACCTTTGCTATCAGCCATTGACCCTGCACTGCTATGGTTCAAAGGTTTTTCGACTGTTCGGTGCCCACGTGCCGAAGGCCAAGTGCCCGTTCGGTAGGGGCTGGTTGTGATATGTGCAGCCGTCACTTCTGCGGGCTACATCTTTCCCGGGACTTCCATCAATGCGACGCTACAGTGAGTCGCGCAGACTGGAACTATGGCCGCGTACTACGCTGATCACAAATGCGTTCTAAGTCCCTTGACGACGCAGCTTATCAAGCCCTTATGGCCGATGAGATAAACCATCTTCGTGCTCGAATCAACGGACCAGCAGTTTGCAAGCTTGCCTCCAGCTTAAACGCAGGGAAGCCTTGTGTACTAGATCATCCTTCAAAGGTTGTAGGATTAGAATCTCTCACAGGCTGTGCAAATTACCATGCTCGCGTCCGGTTTGAGGATGGATCTGCGTGGCTTCTACGAGTGCCGCGAGTTACTGGCTTTGCTGTTGGTCTTCCTTCACCTCTAGCCGAATACCTGATTCAAAGCGAGTATGCAACCCTGAAATTCCTGGAGACTACCAAAGTGCCAGCGCCGCGGGCATTCTCGTTTGGTATCCCTTCCCAGTGAACTGATTGTGGTGTTGGAGTCTGCTTTCTTCTAATGGAGGAGTTAGCTGGTAGACCTTGGGACGGCCGAGGAGACACCTCCAAGGTTTGGCAAAGCCTTGGAGAGATCCTGACGGAATTAGAGAAGCATAAGTTCTACCAGGCCGGTTCTCTATGGGTTGAGTCCCCTCAAGATCAACCTTCAGTTTCTGCAGCAGCAAGCGATAGGTTCGTTTGCCTCGACCCTTGGGGCCCATTTAAAACGGCAACAGAGTATTATTCAGCCTGGGCTGAACAGTATCTCACGCTGATTGTTGATGGTCAGCTGTACCCACAATTCCCGGTTGAGGCCTTCCTGGTGTATCGATTCCTAAAGAAGAACGCAAGCACGTTAGCCGATGGCCATGATACGTTTTTTCTTAGGCATGTTGACGACAGAGGTGATCACTTGCTAGTCGACAAGCAGACCAACATCATTGGGATTGTTGACTGGCAAATGGCACGTGTTGTTCCGCGACGAGAGGCATTTGCGTTGTCCCTTATTTCTGCGGATATGAGAGCTCTGTGTGATGGTCAAGTGTCGCTTAGTGCGAAGGACGTCGCACTTGCTGGTGCTTTGCTGAAAAAGAACGCACAGTTGGCGGAATGTATGGGGGATGAGAAGATGAGACGATTCTTTTGGGGATTAGGACTAGAGCATGAATGGACCTTGGCATTCCCATTAGCGAAGGCCATACTTCGGTCTTCGGAGTAGAAAAAGGTTGGGACGAATGGAGAGAGGAGCAGTTGAGGGATTGCAAAAGCGATGAACGTCTAACGGCGCTGTTGGAAATTTAGTCGTGGGTAATAAAGGTGAACCGCGAACAAACTCTACCAAAGTTAGATACACATCTCCTTTGAAGGTTCGTTGTCTTCTCTATAGGGATCGAAATCGATAAGAGTCTAAAGGCGCTATTCAGCTCATTCTTTCTCGTCATTCTAATCTAGTTTCCATTACAAAGCAATGCGCCTTGTGATGCGGCTTCGCCTACTAATCCGTGCCATGTGTAAAGCCGCAGGCAGAACACCCGCAATACTGCGACCCTAGGCCACGAGAACTCTCCGGGTTCAGAGACTCGACGGCGGCCCTGGTGTTCTGGATAGACATAGCCAAGCGTCCCAAGATCCCTAAGCTCGAGATGCCCAACTTTGTGAAGGACCACGCGATCGAGGCGCCAATACCTGAACCGCCATGCGATACGAAGGTATGTTTCCCTTTGAGTGATAGTTCAGCGCGAGACGGGGAGATATCTGTACGTGCATTGTTCAACCACCCGTCTATCAGGACAACTTTGACAGGCTTAGACGGGATTTGGAACCTGTCGGCCGGTGCCCACCGCCGAACTCCCCCGAACATCCGGATAACGTTATGGGCGGGGCCCCGGCAGTTGGTCCGTCAGCTATTAGTGCTTACTCGATTGACAGTGAGAGCACAGTTGTTAAACTGTATATGCACCTCTTCCACGTCCAAGCTGATTAATTCAACATTCCTCGCCAACATAAAGGGCGTCGCTCTCTGATTACCTTTCATATGTAATAACGTTGACACTGCGAGACTCTTGAGCGCATCCCAAATGACATAATGGGGCCGCCCTCAGCAACGGAGATGAGTGCTGCCGACCCCGAGGTGAGCTTTACATACATACGTGAGTCTGTCCAAGGAGACGTGATTGCTAACTGCCCAACACAAGGCTCGACGACGTGCGCGAGGCGTCATTGCCCAGCGAGAGTACCGCAAGCGCCACGCAACCAAGGTCCAGACGCTCCAGGATGAGAACCAGAAGCTCAAGGACGCTATCTTCGAGATCCACAGGGCATCCCTGGGGTGCGACGCCATCACCGACCGTCTCAGCGCTGCGCTCTCCGAGGCCCGGAAGCTAGCTGACATCAGCGATGCGCCCGCTACCGCCGACGGCGACATGGAATCCGACGGTGCTGGGCCAATTGCCTGTTCATTGCCCGCGCAGTCTGCCCAACTCAATCCGTTACTGCCGGCTGCCAACATGCCGGCCAATTTCGAGTGTTCGCCCAATGATGAAGCGCGAGGCGGGAAGCCGAGCCAGCGCCTTGACAACGGCCTCTGGTCCGAGACGGAGCGTTTGGTCCGCATCCTGGAACCATCAACGGACACCATGCAATATTTCGGCGGGGACACGTACACCATGGCGGGCTACATATTCTGGTCGACCTTGGACTACACCGTCGACCTCTGGAACGCTCAGTCCGCCCCGCCGGCCACCAGGCAACTGGACCGCATCTTCAACCCCTCAAGGCCCCTGACCGACCGGAAGTACCTCGTGTCCCTGGCCCAGGCGAGGCTGGACTTCAGGCGCAAGGGGCACATGTTCCGCACGCTGTCAGAGCAGTTTGAGCGGATCGCCATGGCGGACCTGTACAAGCGCGTGCTGCACGACTACGAGACCACGGGCGCGGAACCGCGGTACTGGAAGACGCCCGCGGAGGTGGCTGATAACCTGCTGAGCCAGCTGACGCCGGAAGAGGCCGCGCGGTTCCAGGCCGTGCTCGAGGGTGGGGGCACGCGCGCCGACAAGGAGATGTTGCGCGCCATGTCCGGCTGGTTCGTTCAGAACTTTGTCTGCTTCGGGGACGGCCCGCGATGGAGCAACATCGGCGTCTCCGTCGCCCTCGGGAGCTGGATCGGGGCGCTGCGGATGGGCTCCCCGGGTGGACGGGAAGCGTCCCCGCTTTCGACCGAGACGCCGTCCTGATCACGACCAGCTCGCAAGCTCCTCCTCTACACGGCACGACGCGTCCGGGCCCTTTACAACTGCATCAGCCGGGCGCGCTGGGCTAAAGCACCATGCCACGCGGCATCATAAAATCTCTCGGCATTTCCTGACAACGAATACGGCGAGGCAACGTGGGTGGCGATTCCCCGACACAGACGCCCTCTGCCCGACGACCCGGCCTCCGGAACGTCGTCGTCGACAAGCGCCTCGCAGACCATAAACGCCTGCCTGCCGTCTAGCCACGATTCCTCCGCCAGGGCCCCGTCCCACGGCCGCTCCCAGTCCCCGGCGTAGGAGACGGCCTTGGTCAGTTCAGCGCCCACTTTCTTCTCCCGGAGGAACTCGAACAGCGTGGAGGCGCCGGGGCGGTCGAGCAGCGGCTGCGCCATGGACTCGAGGCCCCCGCACCGCTCCGGCTCGTCTTCTCTCCACCGCGGACCGGAGTATCCGGTGGAAGAACTGTCCAGCTGCCGCCGACACTCGCTTGCGATCTCGAGGAAGACGGTAACGTTGACGACCTAGGGGAAGCTCGTCGCCAGCGCCCCGAGGTGCTCCATCGGCCACGTCCCGTTCCGGTTGACGTCGAGCGTCAGCCTCTCGAGGTTCGGCACCATGAGGCCCAGCTCGGCCAGCTCTCCCGGCGTCATGACCTTCCGCTGCCGATAGTTGCTCTCCGGCTCCCGCCACTCGAGGCTCGTCAGAGACTGCGCATGGCGGCGGAGGATGGGGGGCACGGAGGCGCCCGTCTCGTCGCTCGACTGCCACGTCAGAGACGTCAGCGAGTTCTCCGGCAGGGCCAGGATGAGGTCCCTGGCCCACGGGCCGCCGCCTCTGACGGTCAGCGACCGGAGCGACTTGAGCTGCGAAGCGAGGGCGCGCAGGTCCGGCGATCGGCGCCACATGCCTTTCAGGGAAAGCTCTCTGACGTGCGAAAATTCCATGGCGTCGAGCCAGAGGTCAAGGTTCGTCTTGGCCTTCTGCTCCGGCGACAGCGGTAACCACCGCAGCCAGTCCCGGACTCGACCGGAGCCTAGCCACTTAATAGCGTCCCAGAACCGCGAGCCTGTGGACCAGGGCGGCTGCGACACCTCGGCCCAGGCCGAGTCGTCGAAGTGGTAGCCCTCGAGGTCCAGGGCATCCAGCACCGACGAGTAGCGTGAGGAGCCGGCGAGGTCAAAGGGGAAGCTCCAGCGGTCGGGGTGTTCGGAGCAACCCAGCGCCGTGACGCGGAGCTTCAGGCTCTTGATGTCGGGGCAGCGGGAGAGGGTATCGTGGACGTCGCGCATGGTAGCGAGGAACGGGTCGCCGGGCTCGCGGCGCCCGTAGTGGGTTTCGATGTAGGTCGGACAGCAGGACTCAAGGGCGGAGGCCGAGACGGTACAGAGGAGGAGAGAGAAGACAAGGACGTTTTGGAGGGTCGGATGCATCGTTGCGGTGGTGAATTCTGTTTGGTGTGTCGCGAATCTCGGGTTCGCCAAAGAGTCGCCAGCTATCTGTGAAAGATGGGGCGGTTGTTTGTTTTAGAATAAAGTCGTAATGGTTATAATGCAGATACCGCCGACTTATACATCTGTGGCGGAGAGAGAGAGGCCAACGAAGGAAGACTCTTTTGCGCGCCGAAGCGCGGTCGGACAACCTGGCCGGAATCCTTCTGCGCAATTCATCTTTTATAAGAGATAGAGTAGTTACAAGTCGAGAATCACCATGTCCAATCGCATCGACGTCTGACTCAATCTCGATTCCTTCAATTCTGTTGCGCAAGGCAATGCGACCCTGGACTGTTTTCGGAATGCTTCGGCTCTGGAGCCGCTCATTTAACTTTAAAATCGAACTCTTGTCGGAGCTGCCGGCACATCCGACGACGCCCTCCAGGACGCGGTATACTGTGCGCCGCGACGGATCGTAACCTCAATGTCCTTTTATCTCATATACCTGAGCGCATATCGAGCAATCTGATCAAGTACATAAAACCCACGCCAGAAATACTCTCTCTAGACAACATCCTCCCCCGCGAGACCGGCGATGAAGGTCCTCATCGCGACGATGCCCTTCGCGGGGCACATCCACCCGGCACAGCCCATCGCCCGCGCCCTCGTCCGCCGCGGCCACGCCGTCACCTGGCTCACCTCGGCCTCCCACGAGCACCTCGTCACCCCGACGGGCGCGACGTTTGTCGCCTCGCCGCCAGCCCTCGCGCGCCACGACGAGACGCCGCTCGCGCCGGAGCCTGGCACCTCAGGACTCGCCGCCGTCGTCTCCACCCTCCGCCAGCTCTTCCTGGACCGCGTGCCGGACCAGGTCGCCGCCTACCGCGCCGCCATCGAGGAGTTCGGCGCCGACGTCCTGCTGGTCGACCTGACCGCCTACGGCGCGCACTGCCTGCGCGACCTCGGCGGCCCGCCGTACGCGACCCTCGGCATCAACCCGCTCGTCACGCTCGACGCCGAGGTCCCGCCCTGGGGCACCGGGTGGTCGCCGCCCAAGACGCCCTTCGGCCGCTGGGTCAACGCGCTGGCCCATGCCGCCGCGGGCCGGCTGCTCTACCCGAGGCTCACGGCCGCCCTCAACGAGCAGAGGGCGGCGCTGGACCTGCCGCCGCTGCCGGCGACGGGCTTCTTCGACGCGACGAGGTCGGACGCGCTGCACCTCATGCCCACGACGCCGGCCTTTGAGTTCCCGAGGAAGAACCTGCACCCGGCCGTCACCTTCGTCGGGCCGCTGCTCCCGCTGTTCGGCGGCGGCGACGACGACGAGGAGACCGCCCTGCCCGCGTGGTGGGGTGAGATGCTCGTGCACCCGCGGGACAAGGTCGTTCACGTGACGCAGGGGACGTACGCGACCAACGCGGCGAACCTCATCTCGCCGACGCTGTCGGCCCTCCGGGGCCGCGCGGACCTGCTCGTCATCGCGACGACCCCGGACGCGACGACGGCGTTTCCGGCCGGAACGCTGCCGGAGAACGCGCGGGTGGCGGACTTTGTCCCGCACGCCAAGCTGCTGCCCCACGTCGGCGTCATGGTCACCAACGCGGGCTACAACGGCGTGCTCGCGGCGCTGAGCTGCGGCGTCCCGATGGTGTGCGCGGGCCGCACGGAGGACAAGGCCGACGTCAGCGCGCGGGTCGCGTGGAGCGGGGCCGGCATCGACCTCGGGACCAACACGCCGGGCGAGAAGGCGCTGGGGGCCGCGGTCCAGCGCGTCGTGTCGGACCCCAGGTACCGGAGGGCGGCCGAGAGGATACGCGACGATTTCGCCGGGCACAACGGGCCCGAGGAGGCGGCCGATCACCTGGAGAGGCTTGCGGGGCCGGGCCGCGGATGATGGTGCTGGAGATGAGGGGGCCGAGACGTTCGGAGAAGACGGAGGAGGAGAACCGCCGTTTCCACCTCGAAGCCGAGCGTCGCTGCGACCTCGTGGCGTCGAGGACCGGCGAGGGGATGCTTGGCCATGCGTGTGGGGAAATACGTCACCCTAATCGAATTCACTATTCGCAGTCGGGAGGGGGGGGCTTTGGCAACGTGTGGATATATGCATGTATGTATGCTAGGGGTTTCCATTGTCCAGCGAGGTATCATTTTACTATCAAAATTCTAGACTACTCTATGCTCCCAAAATACTCAAAAAACCCAGATACTCCATGAATGCGCCGACGCAAAGCCATATTTTGTAATGAACGCGGTTGCTCGCTCTTGTGTAGCTGATGGACCACCCAGCTTAGAAGCTCTTGACCTTCTGCATGCTGCCCTCCTCGACGAGAGCCTTGTGCATGTCAAAGGTGTTGAAGAGCAAGTGGGGCTCGTGACCCATGCCCTTGCGGAGGCACTCGAACTCGGCCTTGTCAAAGTAGCGCTCCAGGATGGGCCGGTAGAGGGGGTGAGCGCAGTTCTTGATGATGACGCGAGCGCGCTCGCGGGGGCTCAGGCCGCGGACGTCGGCGAGGCCGTTCTCGGTGACGACAACGTCCAAGTCGTGCTCGGTCTGATCGATGTGGGTGCACATGGGGACGATTGTGCTGACTCCGTGGGGGTCCGTCTTGGAGGGGCGGGTGGAGGGAGTGTGCATGATGCTGTACTTTGCGTTGCGGAGGAAATCGGCGCTGCCGCCGAGGCCGTTGAGCATGCGGGAGCCCAAGACGCAGGTGCTGTTGGCGTGGGCGTAGATGTCGACCTCGACGGGGGTGTTCATGCCGATGACGCCGAGGCGGCGGATGATCTCGGGGGAGTTGGAGACGCCCTGGCTGCGGAGGAGGAGCTTGTTATGATAGCTGTCCCAGTTGTCGTAGAAGCGCTGGAAGCCGTCGGGGGAGAAGCGGACCGAGGTGGCGGTGGCGAAGTCGAGGTGGCCCGAGTCGAAGAGGTCGAGGAAGGTGTCCTGGATGACCTCGGTCCAGACCTTGAGGTTCCAGAAGTTGGAGTCCTTGAGGCCGCCGACGACGGCGTTGGCGATGTTGCCGATGCCGGACTGCAGGGGGAGGAGGCTCTTGGGCAGGCGGCCGTGGGTGACCTCGTGATCGAAGAACTCGATGAGATGGCCGGCGATGGCACGCGAGGCGGCGTCGGCCGGGGTGTTGGGGGCCGTCTGGTCGGGGTAGTCGGACTCGATGATACCGACGACCTTTTCCGTGTCGATGGGGATGGAGGTGCGACCGATGCGGTCCTCAACGCCCATGATGAGGTAGGGCTTGCGGTGCGGGGGCCGGTCGGTCATGGTGATGTCGTGCAGGCCGTCGAAGCTCGGCAGCGAGGTGTTGACCTCGATGATGATCTTGTCGGCCATCTGTACCAGCTCGGGGGTGGCGCCGACGGAGGCGCCAGGGACGATGCTGCCGTCCTCCTTGATTTCGGTGGCCTCGACGACGACGACGTCGAGGTTCTTGTTGGGGCGTTCCTTTGTATAGAAGCCGTAGACGAGGTCGACGGGAAACTGGGACAGATGCCTGTCGTGGAAGTGGATGCGGCCCTCATTGATACCCTTGGAGATGGCCTTGCCAACCTGGTGAGGGCTTCGTCGCTCAATCATGTTGAGGCCAGCCCAACGGTTCTCCGTCTCGGCGCCGGAGGAGGCGCCGACAAACAGGCTGTAGCGCAGCTGGCCCTGGAGGCTGTTCTGCTCGACGTGGTCGGCGAGGAATGTGGGAATCTTCTTGGGGTAGCCGACGCCGGTGAACCCGGACCAGCCGATGTAGGCGCCGTTGGGAAAGTGCTGGAGGAGGTCTTGGGGACGGACGAGTTTGTTCAGCAAAGATGCGCGTTTGACGCGAGACCGTAGGGCGGCCGAAGCGACGGGAGACGCCATTGTGAGAGGATATGAGGTTTTGTTTTTGGTGATGAGAGTCGAGAAGCAAATGTGAAGCAGAGACGACCAGACGACGGCAGGACGGAGAAGAGAGAGAGAGAGAGAGGAGAGGAAGAGGAGGTCGAATCCCGTGGAGACGAAGAGAGGGGAGATGGGGCGATGAGCCTAGCCAAAGGACCGGTCAAGGGGTGGTGGTGGAAGGGCGGGAGGAATTACAACACTGTTGGAGCAGAAAGTGGGTGACGACGAGGTGTATATATACTATCCTGTATACATATAGTGTCAACTATTCATGTCCGGGGAAAGAGGGGAGAACTAAAAACGCCTGCCGCTAGTTGGTTTCCTTTTTCTTCAGGTAAGAGAGATGAGAGGCGACACGAATATCAGATCAGGTCACTTTCATGGAGCCCCTCGGTGGGGAATGACGCAGGACTGGCAGGGGGGGGAAGCTTCTCGTGATATAGCGCGAGCGTTCTTTTTGTGAGGTGCACACGTTCCATCGGTGCATTATGTCAGCACTTGCGCTGATCTGATTGGCTCGACGGAGCAGCGGCTCGGTAACGGTCGGTAACATGCCGTCCCGTAGCCACTGAGTGTGCCTATTTACAGTGTGGAATAAGCATGGCTGGCGAGCGATTGACCAATAATGTGGCTGGAAAGGGACGCCAAAGCACAGGACTCAGAGCTGAGCTCAGGGTTCATTCGGTCACGAGATCTTCAATTTGTTCGTACCTTAGGTTTGTACTCATTTACCTAGGTACCTTTGTTACCTTATTCAAATAACATGTACATTCATCAACATCGACATTACATTGAACCAACATCAACAATTTGCAAAGCCGCCAATGCGAGAATCCGCCCACCAGCTTTTGTTTGCATCCCATATCGTGGACCGCGAAACAGCCCGCCCCCACCGTCCAAGCATCGCATCAGGGGCTCCCCGTGCAACAATAAGCAGGGGGGCCTCAACAAACCAAAACTTCCGTACATGCGAGCCATTCTTTCGGCACAGCTCGGCCGGACGAATCTCGGCTTTGCTTCCTCGATGCCTCTGTCTCTTCTCTTCTTTTCTCAAGCACATTCACTACACTACCATCGCGCGCGCCGGGACCCACTTCTTCCCGGCCCATCTCCGCATGCCTTGGACTAGTTAGTGTCGGTCCATTCACTCAATCCACACAGCTGTTTGGTTTCAGACGATTCGCTGACAATATACCGTCGCACAGGGGCTCGGGAATGGCTTCAAACTCTTCCGAATATCGATCAAATGTTTCTGATACGTCATCTCCCTTTCTACTCCGGAATCTTGGCCTCCTCCGCAGGGACCCCCGCCTTCCATCGGTATGTCGCCGCCACGTGCTGGTCCAGTGGGCCCGTCTGCCCTTTCTTGCGGTAAAAGTTCTCTCTGTACGTGCCGCCGGGAACGGCGTAGTCATCCCAGAACAGACCCCGCCGCCGCAGCTCGGGCAGCAGCAGGTCGATGATGTCCTTGAACGACTGCGGGAAGAGGGCGTACGCCTGCGCTCAAAAGTCAGCCTACGTCATCTCGACACTTTTCGTCCGCCCACGAGAAAGAATGAAGGAGGAGGAAGAAAAAAAGGTGAGAGGGAGAAAGGGAGCGCAGCATCGCCACTTACAAAGTTGAAGCCGTCGACGTCGGCCTCCTTGATCCACACCTCGAGCCCGTCGGCTACCTGTGCCGCCGTCCCGACCAGGACGGGTCCGTTGCCGCCGATGCTAACGTGCTCCGCGATCGTGTGCTTCGTCCATTTGGCCGTGCCTGGAGAGAACCGCGCGTAGCCCTCCACCGTCGACTTGACCGCGTTGCTCTCCACCTGCCGCAGCTCCTCGTCGTCGCCGTACTTGCTCAAGTCCATACCCGTCCACCCGCCAAAGAGCGCCAGCGCGCCCTCGTGCGACGCGTACTGCCGGTAGTCGGCCAGCTTCCGTTGCGCCTCCTCTTCCGTCGCCCCCACCACTGGCGTCACGAGCGCGAGCACCTTGATGTCATCGCCGGAGCGCCCATACTCGGCTTGCGCAAGTGCCCGGATCTCGGCCACGCTCTTGGCGCACACGGCCGGTGCATGCGCCGAGACGAAGATGGCCTCAGCGTGCTGCGCCGCGAACTGCTTGCCCGCCTTGGATGTCCCCGCTTGCAGGAGGAGCGGCGTGCGCTGCGGGCTGGGCTGCACGATGTGCGGGCCCGGCACGCTGAAGAACCGGCCGTTGTGGTTGATCTTGCGGACTAGCTCGGGCTGCGTGTAGACGCCCGACTTGCGGTCGAGCTTGACGGCGTCATCGCGCCACGAGGACTCGAACAGCTTGTACATGACCTTGATGTACTCCTCGGCCTGCGCGTACCTGTCGTCGTGCTGCGCTCGTTAGCAGCTGGACCCGTGGCCCGGTGTGCCGATCGAGGGAAACTCACCTGGGGCTGCTGGGCGAGGCCCATATTCTTCGCCGCCGAATCCAGGTAGCTGGTCACGATCTGCACCATGTTAGCCGTGCCATCATCTACTTCACTCGGTCTTGGTCACCAACATTCCATCCCAAGCTGTAACAATGTCAGTTTAAAGAGCACCGTGGGATGAGGAAGGTGGCGAGGACACCTACCGGCCACCGCTGAGATGGTCGACGGTCGATAACCGTCTCGCCAAGTGGTAAGGCTGCTCATATGTCGTCGAAACCGTCACGCCGAAGCCGATGCTCTTGGTTACCGCGGCCATGGCGGCGATGGGCGCCAATGGCTCGTTGACGGGCCATTGGGCGCCCGAGATCATGGCAGGGTCGAGAGATTGCGAGTACACGTCGTAGCCACCTGTTTGCGCACGTCAGTAATGCCATCGGAGGGTACGTGGAGAGTCTCGGGCAATTATCCTACCGAGAACATCGGCAATGAAAATGCCGTGGAACTTGGCCTCCTCAAGCAGCTTCGCGAGCTCAACCCAGTGACTGATCTCGTTGAAGCGCCATGACTGGTCGTCGGGGTGTCTCCAGAGCCCAGGAGACTGGTGTCCGCTGCCTATATCGCGGCTGTCAGCTGTGGTCTGTCGTCTACTTGGATCGGCGAGAGAAGACGCGGGTTTCTTACACATCTCTACAAAGGCATTGAGCACGAGGCTCTTCTTCGGCTTGGTTTCCGTTGTGTCGGTCATGGCTGCTTTGGTGAGTTCGCTCTGGTAATGCTTGCTTGTATTCTGAATGCACGCTCTACTTTCCTCCTGTAATGTTCTGGGAGAATATGAGGGTTCCGATCACAGCACAAACTCCTAGACAAGAAAAAGATTTTGAGCTGTTCTGTCTCCGGCGGCCGCGGGGTAACGATAGGGCTTGGAGGGGTGCGCGTCGGAACCTGGCATGGCGTGACGCAGTTTGAAGACTTCCCACGGTCTCATCTGGCCTGGCGAGTTACCCCAAGACACCCCCCCACTCCCGATGTTCGGCGTGGGTCCGGTACCGTGGAGCCGGGGTGATGATGCCACCGGACGGCTCGGTGGCGCAAGACGCACGACGACACACGATGGGCAAACTACGGACCCCACGCCAAATGCTGCCAAGTTACCAGGGAAGCTCCTGCATGACCCCCCCTCCGAGTCCCCATCCCTACTTATCTCCAGCTAATGACACCTCGGACTATTAAGCTGCAAAGTTTCACAGTTACCTTGAGAGAAAAGGGACCCCAACGATCCCGGTCGGCAGCTGCGTGGACTGGAGCTCAGAGGTTATCGTGAGGCCATCACGTCATGTTAGCTTCGATGAGATGGCCCGGCCGGAGATTTGCGGGTCTATCTTTGCCGCACGCTGATGGACCAGTACTACCCACCCCTGACAGATCGTGCGATTACTCTGTGAATTAGTGCGGGCACCTATGCCGATGCGATGTTGCGGGTTTGATTCGCCAATTGCAAGCCCGCGCATTGCCGTTGTCCCAGATAACTCTCGCGATAAGCATCTTAGTGACGCTTCATTCTATCAGGGTTTGGCTCTTGAAGGAGGAATGACATTTGATCTAGGTTCAGACCCAGTAAATTAATCCAATCAAACAGGCTGTCTCTACGGCAGAATTAAACACCATTGTCTCGACTATCTGTACCCACCCGCCGAAATCCTTTACCAAATCTCTGCATCTTGGTTACGTTTCCGATGCGAGTGTGTCACCCACGCCTAGTGCTGTTTGGTATCCAACTCGCCGTCCTCGCTTGACAGCACAGTATTGACCTCCCGTACCTCCTCGACGTGCGCCTTCAGCCCGGAGCCGAAGTGCCTCAACACAAGCCACGCGGGTCCAATGGCCACGGCCCACAACGCGAAATTGAAGTAGATACCGCCAACCTCACCGAATATCGTGAGGGACGTCAGCCCGTAGCTGACGGCCTGCCACGCCGATTCCACGCCGCGTAGGAGGGCAGCGTAGCGGATGACTTCCTCTTCGCCCTTGGCCAGGTTCGTGACGATGAAGTATCTTGTTTTCGTTAGCATGGGGGCCTATCAGGTGCAGGTGCAGGCGATGTCTAGGGCTTGCCGGACGGGAGAGAGGGACGTACAAGAAGAGGTAGTTGAGCTGGAACCCGATCGTGAGAAGTATGTAAACGGCGAAGGCGGCGCCGAAGCCTGGGCTAGCCCAATCGTGCGTCGGGCGCGTCTCGCGGAAGCGCGTCGCGAGGATGGTAATCCAGAGCCACCAGGCGCCCTGAGTGACGACGAGGCCCCAGAAGGTAGACCGGGTGCGTATCTTGAGCGAGACCTTGGCACGGTCGAGCCAGTGCTATGGTGGGAGTCAGTCTCTTGTACGGGTTTTCACTCAGTATCTTTCCAGATGTAACTTACGCCGAGGAGATTGCCTGAAATCACGGCAACGATGCCGGACAGGAAGGAGCCCAGGGCCCTGGATCGAACAGAAAACCATGCTGCACAATCGCGCGTCAGTACTGTGCCGCCACAAGAGAGAGCGGGCTCGGCGTGGCTTACTCGCAAGGTAGGTGAAGAAGACGGCCTCCGCGAAGACGGCCTGACCGATCCAGAGGACGATGAGGAGGAACTTTGGCGTGAACAGGCCCCGCGTCGTGGCCTTGATTTCGTGCCACGGGTTCTCGAGGATGGCTAGGCTGACCTTCTGCCCATCCTGCCGCTCGACCTGGTCCGGCTTGTTGAGGAACAAGCCGACGAACGGGCCGGCCGCCTGGATGGCGATGAAGACGATGAAGACGGTGTACGAAACCTTGCCGGCCTGGTCGTTGCTCGCGTTGAGACCGAGGTTGATGGCGCCGCCGAGGATTTGGCCGCACAGGCGGTAGGTGAGCCAGTAGCCCAACGCCTTGCCGCGGTTCCAGGGCTCGGGGTACGCGATGGCGATGGCGGCCTCGGCCATCCAGAACACGCCGGCCGAGATGCCACAGAGGGCGGCGCCGAGGAGCATGAGCCAGTCGATGCCGTAGCGGTTGTTGGTGTACAGGCCGGCGGCGAAGGGGGCGTATCCGATACTGTTGGTGAGAGACATCGCACGTCAGCACACGAACTCAATTCTCAAAACGCGCGCCGCGGGCCGGGTAAGCATGCTCACGTTCCAAAGATCAAGGCGCCCTTGATCCCGATGTAGTGCACGATGGCCGAGGAGAAGTAGCATGACACGACCATGAGGCAGAACGTCAGGGCGTTGGCGGCGTTGACGACCTTGGGCGAGGCGGCACCGCCGGCGCCGAGGGAGTTCATCGCGCCCCAGATGCCGGGCGCCGCGAGGTTGCACAGACCGAGGATGGTCATATTATAGAAAGTCGAGCGGTTCCAGCGCACTTCCCACGCTTCATGTCAGTCTTTTTTTCTTCTTTTTTTGTTTTCGAGGCCGGGGAACGATGCAGTAGCGAACGGGGAGGGCTGACCTGGGTGACGCTCCGACTTGGGAGGGATGGCATGGCCCGCGTGGGCGTCGGCGTATTCTGCCATCTTGACTTGTCTGTTCTGCTGTGTACTTGGAGGACGAAGGGGTTGATGTCGGAGGACAACAGTTTAACTCAAAAAGACACTGGCCGAGTCCTGAACAGCCGGGGCTCCATAACGACAACAGGAACCCTCCGTCTTATGCATCAGACCAGGCAAGATCGCGAACTAGGTATGCAGGGTTTGGGTGCCATCGTCGGGGTTGATGTGCTGCACTCTGCAAGCCCTGGCCTCTGTTAGACGCGATTGATGTGCCATCGACATGTGCCGGAGCCGAAGGTGCAGGGTCCAGACAAACTCTTTTTTTCCCTTTGCCCTCTCTGTTGGAAATCATCCCAGTCCCAGCTCATAGGCTACCCCCAATTGTGCAATACCTCAGTGTTCCCTGTTTGGGGAGGGGGAAGGCTTGGTTGGGTGCGCGGCTCTCTTCGGTGTTGCGAGATCAACCGGGTTCAGCACGCCATTCCGCTGCCGGCGCACGAATGGCCAAGTGTTACTACACACATCCCTCCACCCGTTTTCACCACGAGTACATAATTAGCAAAAACCGAATGGGAAACATGCGAGAGCTAGGAACAGGCGCGGGCGGGCAGGCCGTCTGGGACTGTGAAGTCCGTCACGGCTGGCCCCAAGCAAAACGTGGGACGAACCCATGTGGCTTCGAGTTGGCTCGATGATCTGTAATCATGGGATCCGTAGCCTTCTAGTCAAGACGTTTCCACCGGTAAAGGTCTGGCGCCGACGGCCGGGTCAAAGGGTCTGGGTGAGATACGGCGACGTCTGGGAGGTGACTGAGGCGAGACTAGGTTCATTCAGATATAATTGAGACTAATAGGTGTTGGATTATAAAATTTCTAACACCACATGGTGGGGTCAAGTGTTCATTTGAGGCGATCCAAATGATAGGTTCAATGACAAAGAGGAGATGCTATTGAAAAGGCAAAGGTCCTCAATTAGAGTAGATAAGGTCAATTTCGTCCCCCAATGTCGACGGTCTCTCTCTCTCTCTCTAGATCCAATGCTTCTATTCTCGGGCTACAGCCTCTATGGCACACTCCACCAGCTCTCGTGAACATCCTTGGGATCGACACCGCCAGCCTTCAGATACGGCGTGACATCCGCCTCCGGATCCAATTCCTTCCTCGTGCAGCCCTTGCCAAAGTACCACAGGAAGGGATTTTCCGAGTCCCCGACGTACTCGTACTCAAAGTCCTCCCACCTGGGCTCGCGCTGCACAATCGTCGCCAGCGTCGCCGACCCCGGCCACAGGCCGTGGATCCTCGACCCAGCCTTGCCGCTGTTGTACCACGAGCTGCAGTTCTCCGACAGCACCGTCGTCGCGAAGAAGGCGTCCGAGTACTGCGTGAAGTTGTCAGCCGCCCTCCTCGTGGGCTGGATGGTCTTGATGCCCTCGCGGCCCGCCTTGCGCAGGATCCGCGCAAAGTACGTGATCTGGTTCTCGACGTTGTGCGGGACGGTGCCGGAGCGGCCGCTGCCGTTAGGCCCGTGGATGAAGAGCAGGTTGGGGAAGCCCGGGGTGGCGGAGCCGAAGTAGGTGTAGGGCCCGTCGGGCTGCCAGACCTGCGCGAGGTCCCGGCCCCTGGCCGTGATGGGGAACGGCGGCGCCATGTCGACGTTGGCGCCCGTCGCGCAGAAGATGGCGTCGACCTCGCGGTGCCTGCCGTCTTCCGTCTCGATGCCGGTCTCGGTGAAGCGCCTGATCCGGGTCTGGATGTAGTCCGTCTTCTCCGAGGTGATGGCCTCGAGGTAGCCCGGCCCGGGGGTCAGGCGGCGGCAGTGCGGTGAGAAGTCGGGGATGAGCGCGTCGATGAGCTCGGGCTTCTTGGTGAGGCGGTCGTTCATGAACTTGCGGAACGCCTCCCGCGCCTCGTCGTTCTCGCTCGATCCCTTGAGCCAGCCGCTGAAGTGGCGGAAGTACTTGCTCTCCTGCTCCTTGCGGTACTCGAGATATGCCTCCGGGTCTTTGCGGAACGTCTCTCTCAGGTCCTCCGGGATGGGGATCGGCTCGATCGACGTCTCATCGCCGGCAAAAGACGCCGTGATCCACGTCTTGTTTCTTGCGTAGTGGTCCAGGTGCGAGACGACTTTGTGCAAGTTGGACGTGAGCTGGATGCCGCTGGCGCCGTTGCCAATCACGGCCACCTTCTTGTCTCTGGGGTCGAAGTTGGGATCCCAGTTCGAAGCATGCCTGAGCACGCCCTTGAAGTCCTTGATGCCGGGGTAATCCGGCAGCTTCCAGGCGTTAAAGCGGCCGATGGCCGTCAGGACGAACTCGGCCTCCTCTATCCGGATTGCGTCCGTCTTGAGGTCGCGGATGGTGATCTGCCATATGGATCGTGAATCGACCCAGTTCAGACCCTCGACGCGCTGCGAGAGCTGGAGGTATTTGTAGACGTCATATTTGCGCGCCAGGCCCTGCCAGTAGTCACGAATCTCGGGGCCCTGGGCGAATTCCTCTGTCCACTGGGTGTTTGGATCGAAGGTCGACTGGTAGACGTGAGCCGGTACGTCGCAGCGGACGCCGGGATATATGTTCTCGAACCAAGTTCCGCCCTGTATTCTTGATATTAGTCGTTGGAGATATTTCATATTTCTGGGGGTCAAATCGGAACCTACCACGTCCGCGTTCTTTTCATAAACGGTGAGGTTGATGCCAGGGACCTTTGCTGGAAGGAGAATCCCCGCGAGGACTCCAGAGAGCCCTGCGCCAACGACGGCCACCCGCAGCTCTCGAGGCTCGTCTATGTACCTGTCCACAAGCTTGATTGGGTAGTCGTCGTAAATGGACTTTGGCGGCGTGAGAAGCGAGTCTATAGCCTGGTCGATGCGCGTCTGCTGATCAAGGCCGCGTTTGGTGGGTGTCTCGGGTGCAACGCCGTTGTCACTACTGCTGCTTTTCCCCAGTGCCTCGCTAGTCACCGGTGGTGATACTGTCTCAATGTGGTCACCCATTGTAGAAAGTCCAAACGTTTACGTGTAACTTCAAAAACTAGGTTCCCAAGCCCGATGATTCTCGGATGGCTTCAAACCCAGCTCGACAACAGGCGAGATGGGAAACCTCCATTTTGTCCAACGGCTACTCTTCCTCTCGCAGGACCGGGCATCGGAATCACGTCAGAGACGTGCTCAAATGCGTTACACACCGAAGGAGGGGCCGTCCCGAGCTCTCGAGCTTGGTTCATCCCGGGACCACCTCGTCGGCTGCAAGCATCCTATCAGAGACAAAATACTGTTATCTTGAGCAACAGCTTGACGCTCGAGAAAGCTACTCACCCCACCAGAAGCTTTCCTCCCGATCCCCGCTGCTGATGGTGTGGGTGATCCTACGCTGTGGCTGTTGTTGGAGATGAGGTGCGTGGGATATGGGGAGCACGCCATCTCCCCACTTTCTTGGGGAATACCCAGGGACGCTTAACCCCCAATCCGCAGTTCCGTCTGTCGTCAGATCGTAGCCCCAATATCACATACATTCGGGGCCCGGTTCCCACGAGGAGGGGTTTCAGCTTACCTGCTTTCCTCTTTGAATCTGCAGTATGCTGGCTTGTCTCCAATTCTGCATGGTGATGGAGAGAGGCATGGGTGATGCCAGCCGTTAGCGTCAGCAGGGATGCCCGGGGTTCAAGTGGTCTATCGAAACAAAAAGGCGCGGCACCTTTCCCCTTTACATTTGATTTACTATCACATCAATGAGCCATGAAATGGTGCAATGACTTATCCTCCGTCTTCCTGCATTACTGCAACGTCTTGCAGCGTCCTGCCACTCACGGGCTGGGGTTGGCGACGCCATTTCGCGGTAGCCTCCGATATGTCAACTTCAGGAACGTCAAAGCCAAGTTCCGCTCTCCGGTTTTATACGAGAACCATGCTTAGGCCTATATTCAAGGCTCTGGAGAATTTTCCGTAAGTCTTTTGACATGGGATGGGAAGAATTTGATCGAAAGGTGAGGATAGGAGATTGGTACTAAAACTTGGAGAATCCTTCGACCCTATGCTTTTGGCCATGATGTTGAGCTGCCGTGCACCAAAACTCTTTGATTCCTCTTGCTCTGATTGACTGAGCGACCGATACCCAAGCATCTGTCATGGCGGTTCCTACTCGTAGGCGTTGGTGGCAAATCCAGTGGTTCGCTGACACTGACACCCCGGAAGAGCGCAAGCTCATCAACAAGCTGGATCTCCTCATCGTCCCATACGCGGTGTTGAGTTATTGGGTCAAGTACATCGACCAGTCCAATCTCAACAACGCCTATGTGGCCGGTCTGAAGGAAGACCTTGGATTCAAAGGCAATGAACTTGTCCAGCTCCAGACATTTTACATCATCGGCGCAGTCACGGGGCAGGTGCCAATGATGTTCGTTCTTACTTATGTCCCCGTTCACTGGCTGATTCCTTTCCTGGACATTGCTTGGGGAATCTTCACACTGCTCCAGTTTCGAGTTACCGGGTTCGCTGAGCTTGCTGCATACCGTTTCCTCGTTGGGTGGTTCGAGGCTGCCTTTTTCCCGGTTATGCACTATCTGTTTGGTAAGTCGACCGAAGGATAGAGCCTGTATTCTCACCGCCTGCTAACATGAACAGGCTCCTGGTATCGGGGCGATGAGATCGCACGGCGCGGCGGACTATTTTATGTCGGACTTTCTTTGGGCACGCTCACTGCCGGTCTCATCCAGGCTGGCGCATCATCTCGGCTTGAGGGCGTAAACGGCCTTGCAGGATGGAGGTGGATGTACATCATCTGCTCTCTCATCACGATTCCAATCGGTATCCTGGGTTTCTTCGTCATCCCAGGTACCCCTGAGCAACCCAACCGAATGGTTTTGAGTATAGAAAACATCGAGTTGAGCGTCGAAAGGCTGAAGCGCGCTGGTCACGCATCACATGGCAAATTCAAGTTCGGTGCTTTGAAGAAGATTTTCTTGTCACCACAATTTTGGGGCATTGTTCTCGTCGATGTCTTTTTCTGGAACGCCGGTATTCACACATCGTCCGGAAGCTTCCTACTGTGGATCAAGAGTCTTGGACGATACTCTGCAGCAAAGGTCAACGAGCTCGGCACGATTGCGCCTGCCCTAGGCATCTTCTATACTTTGTTCGTCTGCTTCGCCTCGGATCTCGTTCTTGGCCCCGCATGGGCCATCACGCTTTCACATACATGGAACATACTCGGATTGATTATCCTCGTCATCTGGGACGTTCCCGAACCTGCTAAATGGTTTGCCTTTTCAACCATCTACTCATCATACGCCATGTCGAGCGTCTTTCACGGATGGGTGAATACCCAATTGCGATCGTCTCCGGCGGAGCGCTCCTTCACTCTGGTTCTTATCAATGCCATTTCCCAGTCTTCTACGGCATGGACTCCTCTCTTAGTGTTTCCCACCGTGGAAGCACCTCGATATCCCAAGGGTTTTGCGTTCACTCTTGGTTCTTCGATTCTCCTACTTATCTCAACTCACATTCTCCGTGTTTACGTCAAACGAAGAGAGTAAGTGGCTTTTGCATCATAATCCAAACAAAGGTCCTAACAAGATCACTAAACGTAGTTCAGTCCACAAGTAGAAAACACGACTGGTTTCGCTGAGAGTGATCCAGAAGACCACGCCACTGTTGACGATGGCAAACGAACACCAGTAACGGTGAACGACAGGAATAATCGGAGCGACTAAGGCTCAGTCTTGGAATTTTGACTGAGGCTTATTGCATGTCAGCGTGGGGTTAGGGCATCATTCAAGGCTATGACGCATATCCTTGAGAGATGTACAAAGCAAAAGCGTTGTTGACAAAGTGTAACTCTTGTAATAGCTGGCAATTGGCTGAGGAACTCTCAGTGTTAATCATTGAATCTGGATAAGAAGCAGAGTTGCTCCTAATGATCGATGGCTTTCATCGTGCAACATAAACAACACTCGGCCACTAACTACTCATTGTTACCACCAGTAAACATATCGCATACCTTAAAACTGCCTCAAAATACATGACTGTCATGATGCTGATTCTGCCGAATTTTGGCCCTGCCATTTCAAGTTTGGTGTCGATCAAGCGGCCACGCGGTGCAACTGAGCTAGCCTCAGTATAACGGCAGATGAACTAGATTCTCCGTGCCAGTTTTAATCCCAATATAATATACAGAATACGTAGTCAATCAGTGTCGATCTAGCGACCCCGACTCCTGAGAGCACTGTGCCTGTGGCTTATAGTTCCTTCATCCATAATCGTGAACGGCAAAATCTAGACTAAACCGATAAGGCATGAATAACAGTGGCTGGTTATGTACTGCACAATCCAGTAGCGTGTATTTTATAGAAACGTTTTCTCACTGCATCAGCATCTGCAAGCAGGTTTTCTACCTGCTGTGGAAACGCTCCTCTTTTTGGTCCACCACGTACACTGTCGACGAAATAAGCATGAGGCCGAGAGCCAATGACAAGTGTTATCGGATCCGAGGAATCTTCATTGCTCGTCAAATATCGAGATAGCCGGCCGGCGCTGAGCCCCGAAACTCGACTCTATCGTCCGGAATGGGGAAACAAAGGATGGCACCATCGACGACCGCGATGACGCCAACTCCTGTCCTGCATCGGAGACGTTGAATTGGGGTCGACGTGCAGATAATATCCCACGCTAGTCCCGCACCACGGGCGGCAATGGTGATGACGACATGAGGACTGGCACCATTCTCGTCGCATGTCTGCGCCAAGTTGAAGAGATTCAGGATGTTTCGTGGGTTGATAAAAGAACGTGAGGGCCACACCATTGAGATAGAGTTAGGAGGCAAGACTCAAGGATAATCTTACTCAGCCATACACAACATGACTTCGGTACCCATTCACAGCTCTACCGATGGCGGGGATGGCAGCAGTTCAAGCAGGAAGAAGCAGATTCTGCTGAACGCTTTTGACATGTCCACCGTCGGGCACCTTTCTCCAGGACAGTGGAAGGTTTGTAGCCCATGCGCATATTGATCCAGATATGGTCTTGTTGCTGATCAGGCACATTCCAGAACCCTGTCGATAAATCAGCAACCAAGAGAGACCTCGACTACTGGATTAATCTCGCAAAGTTGTTGGAAAGGGGCGGTATCAATGCCCTTTTCCTAGCCGACACGTACGGAGGTTACGATACATACGAAGGCAGTCTTGACAACTGCATTCGTCGCGCGGCACAATGGCCAATGACCGATCCTACGATTGTATGGAAGTTCTTTGTCTTGAGAAGAACAATAGCTAACTGAGACACAGCCAATCAGTGCCATGGCTGCAGTGACCAAGAACCTCTCGTTCGCCATCACTGCGTCCACCTCCTTCGAGCCACCATTTTTGCTTGCCAAGCGCCTGTCGAGCCTAGATCATTTCACAAGGGGTCGTATTGGTTGGAACATTGTCACTTCCTGGAAGAAGGCTGCTTTCAAGGCCATCGGTCTTGACAGCCCGATCCCTCACGATGAGCGATATGCACAGGCGGATGAGTATTTGAGAGTGCTATATAAGTAAGCCCGCCGTTGATAAGCCCAAAATACGTCCCCTAACGAAAGGGGTTCTAACCAAATCACCTAGGCTTTGGGAAGGCTCATGGGCGGATGACGCAATTACGCCTGATCCCCAAAACGACAGCTATGCCGACCCTGATAAGATCCGAACGATTCATCATCACGGGAAGTTCTTCGATCTTGACACACGCCACATCGTCGACCCCTCCCCTCAGAGAACCCCCTTCCTGTTCCAGGCAGGCACGTCAACAGCTGGCTCCGAATTTGCTGCTACCCATGCTGAGGGCATCTTTGTTTCCTCTCATTCTCCTCAGCTCCTGAGGCCTAAGATCAAGCAAATTAGAGAGAAGGCGGCAGCACTTGGCCGAGACCCTCAATCGTTGAAGTTTTTTGCAACCTTCACTCCTATTATCGGTCGAACAGACGAAGGGGCCCGGGCCAAGCACGAGGAGCTCAAGAAGTACGCCTCCGTGATAGGTGGATTGGTCCTTGTGAGTGGCTGGACGGGCATTGATCTCTCCAAGATCCCTGTGGATCAGGAGGTCACTGCTGCCGATTCGTTGGAGGCGCATAAGGTTCGCAGCATTCTCGATTCTTTCACTACTACGAGCGAGCACGTACCTAAATGGACACCCCGTGTTATCGCCGAGCGGGCGGCGATTGGAGGCCTCGGCCCCGTATCTGTTGGAAGTCCGGAGAAGGTGGCAGACGAGCTGGAGTACTGGGTTCGGGAGGGTGATCTCGATGGATTCAATCTAGGATATGTGACGACCCCTGGTACCTTTGAAGATGTTGTTGATCTTCTCATCCCTGAGCTTCGGCGTCGTGGGATTTACCCAGAGGCGCCCGCAGAGGATGTGCGGCTGACGGCCAGAGAAAAGGTCTATGGTGAGGGACAGAAGGGGTTGAGAGCTGATCACCCAGGTTCTACCTACAAGTATGATGTCTACAGGGAGGAAAGCACAGAGCCAGAAAAGCACGCTCCAAGCCACTTGTCGTAGTACATAAGGCGTTAATTGCTGCTTGCGATTAACGGCGTCGTTTTTGCGACACCACTGAAGCGCAGCGTTGGGTTTCACTTTCCTTCGTCCTGAAGGTTATCTCTCGATTACATGATGGAAGCTCATATTGCTGCAAGTATTTCTTCTAATAAGATAGCATGAATCAGCTTCCTCATGGACCAATATTTGCGATGCAATGAGATACCACTGGCTGGGACGACTGCAGAGACGTTTGTGAGACTGTAAGTGATGTCTTCGTAACACAGAGAAACAACCAAAAGAGATACGGTTTAGAAGGACATAAGAGACACCGAGTTGGTGTCAGATGAATACAACTGTGCCAAACCCGATCCTCGTCTTACAAAAATCTTGCTATGCACCACTACGACGTGTGTGTGTGTGTGTGTGTTATATTTAACGCCGGGACGTTCCTATAAAGGACAAAAGGCGCCTGGGGCAACTAGCTCTAGGGTAACAATACAAATCTCTAAGTCCATAAGCCTCTTATAACCTAAAAACCCCGGCCGGTCTGTATTACTATCTATCTAGCCAGCCTCCCAGGAGGTCAAACTGTAATTCTTTATTACTGTTAAGTGTCTGCAGGCTTTTTAGCGGCTAGGTTTAGTGTAGTAACCCTTAGTAGTCCTCCTTTTAGGGGGTCTCCTAGGGGCTCCTATGTGCCTTATTATATAGTGCTACTTATATATCTATATTAGCTAGAGGTATCCCCCCTATGTTATACAGGTTAGGGATACTTATCTTATAGTGTAGGGCGTCCTATTCTTATTACTTACGTAACGTAAGTTCTAGAAGAGATAAGAAGAGGTGGAAAAAGCAAAGGGAGGGAAGTTATTAGTAAGGGGGAGGGGGGAGGGTTAGGGGAGTAAGGGGGGGAAAAGCTAGGTAGATAGATAGCGTCCTTATAGATACTACTTATCTCCTAAAGACTTTAGCACTTAGTAACCCTAACGTAGTTAAAGTTAGCTATTATTAGTAGCTACTTTTTATAGTAAGGTGTAAAATAAATACTAGTTAGCTACTTATAATAAAGCTTAGCGTATTATCCTTAGTCCCTATCTATTTAATAAACGCCTATAATAAGGGCTTTTATCTTTATATATCTAGAGGTAGGCTATAGGCTGTTAGTATTATTAGGTAATAAAATAGGTATATATTAATACCTTAGGTATACCTTATTAAAAAAGTTATTATAAATAATATATTAAATAAACTAGTTATAATCTTTTAATAGTTAGGCTATTATATACTTCCTCTAGTCCTCTAGGGGGAAGTTATCTCTCCCTCTTATTTATTAGCACTATAGAGGGTGTACTAGCGTCTTCTTACTACTATATATATAGGTAATTTCTACCTTATTATAGCTAAACTATAGGTAGTATACTATAAAATTACTATGTCCTGTCTTTATAGCTACTAGCTAGTAAAGTTTAGTGTAAGTAAGGTAATATATTTCCTTTATTAGTTCTAGAAGTGCTTTAAGCTATAGCAGCTAATATACTATTAGGTAATTTATATCCTACTAGTCTATAAATACCTTCTTTCTCTATGCCTTTAGTAACTACTTAATATAGCTATAGGTAGCTAGGTGTATATAGAGGTTAGCTAGGCGTATCTTTACTTTATTTTTTACTAGCCTATTAGCTATCTTATTACTATTAATTATGTTATATCTAGGTACTTACTATATATTAATAAGCACTATACTCTTTTTTACTATCCTTATAAAGTTAAAGATAGCTTCTTATAAGGACGTTATAAGGGCACTATCTAACCTAAAGATAACTACTAAGTTATCTAGATAAACTATAATACTTATAACGTCCCCTAAGTCCTTACTATATTATATTACTTTCCTAAGTGTCACAGGACAAGGTGGCAAGTGCCTGTAGTTAGGAGACAGATAGATAGCAGGGACTAGATACCCGACACACACGTGATACGTCACGTGTGCCCTGGGTATATATCCCTTTAGTAGGTGACCCTTTACAGAAGGAGGGTCAACTATAAATACACCTACTATCTGTTACCTATCTTGTCCTATGTCATTTGTTCAGCTCCTTGTTATTGTTCGTCTTGCTTTACTGCTCTGCTGTTACGCTTCGCCTTTACACTGCGTCACTTCACGACACTACCGCAGCCTAGCTTCATCCTGTCAGAACCGCAACAGCTGCCAGGAAGGCTGTGTCACTAAGTCTATATTAGGCCCCCTTAGCCTCTATATTATAGACCTTGCCCTTTAGTAAGCGTTATTAACCTATAAGTACTAGGTCCTGTCCTTTAAAGACAGTATAACTATATCCTATCTCTATACGCTTTACCTATAAGCTATTTAAGTAGACTATTATATATATTAGTAGGATATTTACCTCCTAGACCTAGTAGTCCTTTAATACTTACTGCTTCCCTTATCTTTTTACCTTATATACTAACTATATATTATATAATTAGTTTTAAAGCTTAGGTCTTAGGAAAGTTAGTACGCTATTTACTACGTCTATAAGGATAGTTAGGTAGACCTTACCCCTTTTCTAATTTATTCTAAGGTAAGTAGCTATTTATATTACTAGTAGGTAGTTATTATCTAGAGTGCCTAGCTATAATTTATACTATTACTATACTATATTAAGTAAGAGCTTAGCTAGGGGGGTACTAGCCTTTTAGGCTAGTGCTATTACTAGTGTAGTCTGCTATACTAGTAAGTAGCCTTTAATAGCCCTATTAACTGCCTTTTATATTTTATTAATAAGGCTAGTTAGCTTATAAGTAACCTTTATAAGGCAGCTATCTAGAAACCTATATCCTTACTACTCCCTTCCTAAGTACTATATCTTAGCTATATAAAGTGCTTTTAGTATAATAATTATATATACTACTTTTCTTATACTTAGTAAGGGTACTCCTTTATAGACCTTATTTAGTCCTCTAATATATCTTACTATAGCCTAGGCTATTACTACCTATATCTTAATATATATCCTAAAACTAAGCTTCTTATTAAGAAACACCCCTAACTACTATATAAAGTCCTAAGGAAAAACCTTATAGTCTTTATACTAAATAAAGAGGTTCTTAGTAGCCCTATATTAAGTAAAGTATAACACTTTTATCTTAGCTATATTAAATAGTATACTATTCTTATATCTCTAGGTAGTAACCTTATTAAGAAGGTTTTATACTACCTACCTGCTCTCTTACTTTATCTTACCTATATATAGGATCCTATAGTTATTTATATAGCTAAACTAAGAGCTTTTCTCTTTAAACCTATATAGTAGCTCTATATAGTAAAGGTATAGTATTAGTAATACTAAAGACCCCTAAAGGAGGCTATAGTAAAGGGGTTATACTAGTAATATATAGTCCTTAAACTACACCTAAGCCTACTATCTTATTATAAAGGCCCTTACTTAGTTAACTACGTTATTTAGCTATCCTTACTCTCTTAAGGCTTAAGCTAGCTAGCTACTATTTACTATATTAAAAGCACCTTAGATATTTATTATAACTAAGGTATAGTGTTAGTATTAGCTAAGCGCTACCTTAATATTATATATTAAAGTAGCTACTATATCTATTACTAATCTCTTAAGTAAGGCTCCTGCTACCTAGAGGTATAGGACTTTATACTTTATATAGTAATAAGCTATACACTATGTAATTAGCCTCTTAAGTCTCTTCCCTACTATAGAGAGTAGTAAAATTAGGCGCTAGCCCTTAGGCTAGCTAGTGTCTCTATTTAGCTTAGAGATTATAACTATCTTAGTGTCCCTAAATAGTAAAAAGTAGTACCTAAGTTCTAGGTATACCTAGAATAGCTTCCTAACGTACTTACTTATTACTAGCTATACTATTTATAGTATAATAATAGTAATTCTATTTATACTTAGGGTAGTGTTACTAGCGCTAAGTAAAGTAAATCTTACCTCTTTTAAGTAGATATAGTTATCTTATTTTATCCTCCTCTATAGGACTATAGGTATATATAAGCTAATATTTATATTAGCCCTAAAGCGCTATAGTAGCTTCTTTTTAAGTAAAGCAGCCTTCTTAGCTAGTATAGTAACTACTAAGTTACTATCTTATAGAGGGGGTAGTTATAGCTATAATAAGGGCTTATACTAGCCTATTACCTTATATAGGTCCTTATTAGTAGCTATCTTATTAATTTAATCTATCTAGTATACTGCCTTAACTTTATAGGCCGCCCTCTAAAGCTCTTTAGCTTCCTCCTTAGTGTCCCCTCCTCCTCTATAGGCTTCTTAGTAAGCCCTCCTAGCTTTTCTATAGTCCTCTATCTACTATATAACTAACCTACCTTTAACTAGTTAGGTGCCTGCTATAGTAGTAGCACCTTAAAGGACGTTTGTTAGCGTTAGTGTAGCTTAGTCTAGCTCTTTTAGTGTCTTTATCCCCTCTAGTAGCACCTAGGCTGTCTGCTCTACCTCCTCTTTATATTACTATATTTTCTTTAGAGTATTAATCCTTATCTATATCTCCTTTAGTAAGGCGCTTATAGTTATAAGGATAGTTATAACTAAGGTTAAGTAATTAGATCTTATATATAAGTAGTTAGTAATATTTATTATAGCTAGGGAGATATCTAAAAAAACTAAATTAAGGGTGTTACCTTTATTATATATAGTAATCCCTAGTAAGCTAATAAAGGCTAGTAGATAACTATCTAACTATTTTACTAGTTAGGTAGCCTCTTAATTTAGGGTACTACCTAGCTGCTATATTAGGTATCTTATATTAAAGTCCCTTACTACTAAAACGTTTATTAGTGCTTCTTATAATTCTAAAGTATCTAGGACCTATATTATCTTTAGCTCTTAGTAAACGTTAAGGTAGTACTAGCCTTTTATAATCCCTAGCGTATTATATATAGGCGTTATAGTAATATTAAAAGTAGTAATATTACTATATATTTTCTTTATATATATAAGGACTTTAGGTTATATATCTATAGTCTCCTACCTATAGATTAAAAAAAAAGTTATATAGCTTAGCGTTATCTTTATAACTAAGTGCCTATCTATAAAGCACTAGGGCTCCTATATTATAATAATATTAGCTTTTTCTTAGTCTATAAAAGTAAAGGTAATATTATATATTAGCCCTAATCTTTATATATTAACATATAATATCCTAATCTATCTTATTATTTATAGTAGTAATAATAGTACTAATATATTAAGCTTAATTAGCCTTAGCGTAGTCCCTCCTTTAGAGGCGTCCTCTATTACTTTATTAAGGATCCTATTAAAGGCCTAGACTTCTTAGTAGTAGTTAAGTCTAACCTCCTATTAGCTTTCCCTATCTAGTCCTAGGCTCCCCTAGGTTGCCCTAATTAGCGCCTGTGCCTACTAGCCGCCCTCCTAGGTAGCCTTAAAGAGCTTAAGTCCCTATTATCTAATATGTTACTATTATCCCTTTAAGGGGCGTATAATAGTCTAGTTTTTTTACCTAGACTAAAGGGAGTAGTCTATATAAGTGCTTTAAAAAGGCCCTTTATAGTTAGTACACTAAGTAGGCCTTATACACTAGGTGTTATTATATTCTATTTTTAGTTAGCTATATACTTTATAAAGCTACTACCTAACGTATAGCCTTACCTTATACTAGTTATAGTAAACACTACACTAGACTAGCCTAAACCTATCCCTTAGCTATATTAATACTAGGCTGTTAAATAGGCAGAAGGGCTTAGTGTAGTCCTATAGCGTAATAATCTATATCTTAAGGTGCTATATCTCTATACTCTTTATAGTGTAGTACTTCTATAGTTTCTACTTTATTATAATTTTAACCTCTATAGCTACTATATCTTCTATTACTAGGATTATATTCTTATTATAGTTATAGGTAGTTACTAAGACGCCTCTAACCTTATAAAACGTCTAGGCCTAGGGACTATTAACAGCAGTTACGCTAAGGTGTTAAGATAGCTAAGTGTTACTATTAAGTAACTCCCCTACCCTATATCTAAGCCACCCTTGCATCTAAGCCACTATTACCACCACTATTACTACCACTATTACCACTTATTTTACTATCTCTGCCGCCTACCTATATATAACTTTCGGCCTCACTAGGTAATTTAGATACCCTAGATTTATCCAGACTATCTATATTACCAGGATTAAGACTTTAGGCCTAGATTATATCCTCTATAGTAGTAAAGGTGCTGTTAGGAGATAAGTAGACCTTTTTCCTCTTATATAACTGTATATTATCTAACTAGGCCTGTAATAAGTTAACCTGCCTTTCTAGAAGGGCTGCTCTAGATACCTACTTATTATAGCCCTTTTATAGCTTTCTAGATAGGTAACAGATAGTATAAGTATCTAACTTATCCTTACCTAACTAGATTAACTAGTGTAATTAATACTATAGATTAGCAGATTAATAAGGGGTTAACTATAGGATAGTAGATTTAGCTTTATCTTACTACTAGCTACTAGGCTAACTTATATATAAGCTAGCCTAGATAATCTAATAAGCCTTAGTTACTATTAAGTTAGATAGGGGGCGTCTTATATATATAGGCTATAATCTAGATAACCTCTAGCTACTACTAATATTAATAGATATAATAAATACCTTATAGGCCTTAAAATAACACTTTAAGAATACTTTTTTACTAGTAATAGTTAAATCTATAACCTAGTTATCTAGATATCTAACCTCCTTATAATAGGCCTACTTTAATAAGCTAAAGACAGCTATATCTAGAGGCTAAAGGACAGTAGAAGCGTATAGTAGTAAAAATAGTAAATATATATTATACTACTAGTATTACTATATAAAATTAATAGTTATATAGCTATAATACCTATTAAGAACTAGTAGTCTAGCTTCCTCTAGCTAAGTAGGCTTAGTATATAAGATAAAGACCTTCTCTAGCTATTTAAGGGTAGTATTATTAGTTATCTAGCTATTATTAGTTACTATAAATTACTATAGCTTATATATATTAAGGTTAGATAAGAACTACTAAGCCTAAAGTAATTTATCTTTATATATAACTAAAGGAGGTAAAGAGCTACTAGTAGTAAATATATTATAAAGGTATGTAGCTAAGTGCCTTAACTAGGAAAGGTATAGAAGGTAGGTCTATTCTGTTGTCTAGACTTTTTGCTAGAGAGTCTAAGATTTTCCCCCTCTAGCCTAGACTAAATAGCGAATAGTTACTGACGTATTACTAAGGTTCTACTGTAGTTTCTATGTAACCCTTATCTTAACACCCTTATAATTATCCCCCTTCCTAGGGCCTTAGTCCCTAAGGCCTTCTAAGGCTCTGTTGTTTATAGCGTTCTATTATAGCTATGCACCCTATGTTCTCTAGTAATCCTACTCTAGTAACCTATTACTAACTAATTGTTAACCTAGCTAGTTAGGGCCTCCTTTTAGTATTATAAATACCCTTATACTTAGTATTATTTTACTAAGTAGTTACTTTTATTATCTTATTTTTTTTTTACTAAAGTCTTTTTTATATTATTATTACTATTTACTAGTTTTTCCTAGACCTATCCTTTAGGCGTAAAAAATTCTTCCTTTATGTTATAGCTTTATTATTATTATAATTATTTTTTTATATACACCTTACTTTTATCTGCCTTACTTTATTATTTTTTTTCTTTTTTACCTTAGTAACTGTTTGTTATATAGTTATATAAGTGCTTTTTTTCTTCTTAAGTATAAATACCTCTTAGGTTCCCCTTATATAAGAACTTTTCCTTTATTACTTTTCCTTTTTGTTATAGTTTTACTAAGTGCTTACGCTATAAACGCTAATCTTTATAAGAAGCGCGCCTTTATAGATAAGTAGAAAAAGGATACTACTACTACTAAGGCTATAAAGAAGAAGCGTAATACTAACGTATATACTACTAAAGTTACTTATAAGGCTAAGGAGAAGAAGCATAAGGTAGTAATAGCTAAGCAAAAGGCTAATAAAAAGCGTAAGGCTGCCCTTACTCCCTATAAGTATTTCTATAATATTCCCCCTATAGACTATAAGTATATATACACTATTTACTAAAAGCTTAATAAGCAGGAGGATACTTATAAGTATAACTAGACTTATAATAATAAGAAACTAGTTCTTTATATATTACCTACTAACTAAGCGTTTACTACTTAGTATAATAAGGAGAAAAAAGTTATAGCTACTATTATAAAGGAGTATAGATTAAACTAAGAGGATTTTAAGTCCTTATCCTCTAAGGAGGATAATAATCTTACTAGTAATAGAGGTAGTAATAGTAAAGTTAGTAAAAATAAAGGTAATAATAGTAGTAATTAGGTAATAGTTTTATAATAATCTTTTTAGTTTAGCTAGTTTTATTTTATTTTCTTAATTATTACTAATACTAATTATTTTATACACCTTTACTAACTAGTCTTTTATCTTTAGTCTTTTATTATTTTCTTATTAAGATACCTTAGGTAGCCTTCTAACCTGTCCTAATAGGAGGGGGTTTTAGAATCTTTTTACTTATAGTTAGGTAATCCTTTAGTAATATTAATATACTACTTATAGTTATCTTACTTCTTATACCTTTTCCTTATATACCTTTTATATATTAATACCTTCCTCTTTATGTTCTAGAGGTATTCCTTTAGCTCCTATATATTATATTTAACTAGCTATCCTGCCTACTTAATAAGGTATTACTTATTATTTACTAATCCCTAGCTAGTAATAATCTCCTTTACTTCTTATTTATCTAGTTTATTCTCTAGTTTAGGCAGGGCTAGCCTGCTCTTAGTAAAGCCTTACTAAGTGTTCTATAGTTTAATTATTATAACTAAAAATACGTTATATATTTAGTAGTACTATTCTAGGAGATACACTTAGTATACTTATAACCTAATTTACTTTACTATAATAATATAGATAAATTATAGTACTAACTTTTTATTTTTAAACCTAAAGCTTTTTATTAATAGCCTAATAATCTCTTTATAAGAGTATTCTTTTAGTGTATAGCGTTTATTATATCCTTTTACTTATAATTTTATAGCCTTTTACTAGTATAGTTACGCCTTAGTATAGAGTTCTATAATATAGTTTATTTACTTTTATACACCTTAGACTTTTACTCTTAATATTAATAGTATATAATCTATATACTAAGGGTTATAACTATATAATGCTTCTATTAGTAAAAGGCTAGTAGTAAAGTGCTAACTATTATTATATATAAACACTACCTCTAGTAGTTATACTACCTATTTACTTAATAATCCCTTAGTATATACTTATAAGTACTTTTCTAGCGTTTAGTATATTTATTCTAACTATCTATTTATTTAAGGATAGTACGTAGTAAATAGTTAGTAATAAATTACCTTTTTCTTTATAAACTTTTCCTAAAATTAACTTATTATTAACTTATTATAGTTACTAATAATACCTCTAGGGGTACTAAAATAGTATTTTACCTACTTATATAGAATTTAAGTTAATTAGGCTGTAGTAATAGTTTTCTAGGTTAGTATAAATAGTATAAACTTTATTATATAATATATAATTACTAAAATACTATTATACTTACTACTATTATACTAAAGGCTTAGGAATAGCCCTATAATAAAGTCTATACTAATCTTCTTAAAAAGGTAAGCTAGTATTAAGAGTAGTTATAAGTTTTTATATAGCTTATGCCTAGGGATTTATATCCCCTAGTAGACCTTATAGGAGCTAACGTAATCCTATACGTCCTCTAAAATTTAAGGCTAATAAAATAACCTTATAATTAGCTTAGTTATTTTATTTACACCTATATATCTTATTATAAGGTTATTATAGTGTAGGTAAATAATTACTAATTATAATAATATCTCTAAAGGGATTATTAGTCTCTTTTTATAGAATAAGGTCCTTTATTTATTTAAGTAGTAACTTTTTTATTCTCTAGCTAATCTATAAGCCCTTACTACCTATTTTTAGTATTCTTAGTTATTAGCCTATAGTCCTCTAACTAATCCTTTTAGGGCGTCTATTAGCTATTAGAGAATTACTATTTTATACCTTATTAACTTTATAATAACTATATATAGGATATACTATTTTAGTATAATAACCCTAGCTCCTAATGTTTTTTTACCTTTATTAGGGTTTTACTAAGCGTTTTATAATTTTTTTTGGCCTATATAGCTATAAGTTTCTATAGCTATAATACCCTTTCTCTTTACCTAGGGATTTTATAATCTAACTAAGGCTTT
>NW_007361100.1:0-49063 GCF_000149035.1 Colletotrichum graminicola M1.001
ATTAAAAAGATCTAAAACTTAGTATTTAAGCTATAGTAAAGATATATAACGTTAGTTATAATTTAGTAACGTATTAATTAAAAGGTACACTATTATAATATAATATTATACCTAACTTATAGAATCTAATAGAACTTAAAAAGAGAAAGCTAGTTAAGTTTATTCTTAACTTAAATTCCTAATTATTTCCTCTCTACCTTAGTAGTATTAAAGAAATAGCTAATTAACTACTTACTAACTATAATATACCTTTAGTTAGTAAGCACTAAGCCTTAGACTTTATTAAATAAACACTAGAGCTTTAAATATATTTTTTATTATAAGTATAACTATAAGAAGGCTTAATATAAAGATCTAAATATAATAAATATATAGTTTTACCTTATAGTAAATATAATTATAAAATATAGTTATATAAAGTCTAATATCTATAACTTTAATAAGACTAGCTTTATAATAAGCTAAATTATATTTAGAATAGTTATTATAAGCTTTAAAAGATATTTAAATATAAAAATAGTATAGCCTAGAAATTAAAAATAAGTTATAGTTATTTAGGCTATTAGTTTATTTAGTTATAGCCTCTTACTATATATTATTATTAAAAGTAAAAATCTTCTTTCTACTTAGTATATAGAATTTAGTTTTCTACTTAACTAGGTTATTATAATATCTCAAAATAAATATATAATAAATAAAAAAGGCCTAAATTAGCTTTAGTACTTTAATTAATATTTAAAGTTATATATAAAAAGGAAATATTACTTTTTTATTATTAATAAGTATAAAAGTTATTATTCTATAGACTTTAAGCTATATTATAAAAAAAATAATATTCTTACTTTTTATATACTACTTTATTTATCTTATTTACTTTAGCCCTTAGATATTAGGTGTTTTAGGCCTTTAAAGCTAGTATATAGTTAAGAAATTAAGGATAAGATATAATAAGGTAATACCTATATTATAAAAAATAACTTCTTTTTAGTATTTTATAACGCCTTTAAGTAAGCTTTTATAAAAGTAAATATTTAAAGAGGCTTTAAAGGGGTAAGGCTTATCCCTTTAAGTCTAAAAAGTGTACTATTAAAGCTAAATATTAAGTTATATACTTTAACACCTCTAGGATCCCTTCTAATAATACTACTAGCTTAGACTTTTTAGATATTATATAACGTAATAGAGATATCTTCTTAAAAAACTCTTATTAAGGATTACTTTATTAATTATCTAAATAGCTCCTTAATATATAGATTAATAGCTACTAATTATATTCCTAAAAGATTATAAGGACTTATATATAAAAATACTTTATTACAAGCTAAAGTTAAAACCTTCTATAAAGAGAATAACCTACTTAACTAATATAAAAAAGTAAAAAAAACCTATTTAAGGTAAAAAAGAAGTCTTACTATAGCTAATATATAAGATATTTAGTTATAAAAAGAGGTAATAACCTAGATTAAAAAGGAAACATATTAAAGTAGTAGTTATAAATTAAGGATAAAAATAAGTAAATAGTAGTATAGTACTTATAGAAACACTAGATATAATATATAAATATATTAGTTTAATAAAGAAATATATTAAGAATAGGATTCTAAGTAGTTTAAATTAATTTTATTATTTTATAGTTACTTCTTAGTTATATTTATAAGGTAGCTATAATTAGGTAGTGTGCTTACTTATCTAGTGTGCTTACTTATTATATATATTAGTAGCTAATATTATAATTTATTATAGCTTTATAATTAAAATCTTTATATAATACCTTAAAGTAAAAGGTTAGTAATAGGCTTATAGTTATTTAATATATTAAATAGTATTTCTTATAGATTTATCTTACTTATTATAATAAGCTAACTACTTAATAGCTTATTATTATAACTATAATAAAGGTAATTAGTAAAGTAAGAGGTTCTTAGGTTATATAATAAGGTATTAATAAATAAAGTGCTTATATTACCTCTAAGTACTATATAGGTTTATTAAGTAATAAATAAGGCTTATTTAATTATTAATATTTTCTTAAGTAAAATATACTAACTAGTAATATTATTAATAAAGTTAGTGTTTTTTATCTATAAGTTAAAGATAAGTTACTTATAATATGTAACTATAATATCTTCTTTAGTCTATATATAAAAGTTAATATTAAGAAGTTATACCAATTTAGGTATAATCCTATCTTAAGTTAAATTAATATATACTTTATTATTATAAAGATAATTATAAGATACTAATAGTGCCTTAGTGCTTACTATATTAAAATTTTTAATAGTCTAATTTATAAAGTTAGATTAAAAGATATTAAGTACTTACTAGCTATAGGGGTTAGTGTCTAACTATATAGTAATTATATATATTATATAAGATCTAACTTCTTATAAATCCTTTTTTAAGGTTAAAATTAATATAGTTATTTTATATTAGTAGGTTAATATAGTAAAGAGAGGCTTATAAAAAGAAAAGAGGTTATAATAACTATAATAATAGTAATATATATAATAGAAACTAAGTAACTATTATTACTTAATTTAATAGCCTTATTATTACTAATAGTAGCCCTTTATCTCTTAATTTATTACTTATTATTATTAATAAAGAATAAGTTATATAAGTAAAGATAAAAGTAAAAATAAGGGTAAAAATAAGAGTAAGGATTAGTAATTAGTGTTTTTAGAAAATTATACGCTAGTAGGCTAGTAATCCTCTCTACTCTATATAAAAGAAACCTTCCTAATCTATTAATAGTAGTAATCTTATAATTAATTACACCCTAATTAGTATTAGTTAATTATAATATAGATATATCCTAAATATTATATAATAATTTATTATTTGAGATATAGTTGTTATTGTTGTTATTATACCTAGACTTATAGCACCTTGTAGTGGCATACCCCTAGTAGTAAGGGAAGGTAGATACTACCAGGGGAGGCAGTATGTCACGTGAATATCACGTGACCCAACTCCCCAGAGCATACCTACTGTATACCAACAGATATATTAATAAAACAATCTAAGTCCACTTAGATATAAGGGTTACGTTATTATTGTGCTACAGAGAGCTAGAAACAGACGGAGCAATTGCCGTCTTTATTTGCTTCTATAGACCTGTGCTGTTAACAGACACTAATATTGACCGGCCGTGTCCATGCCTCCTCGCTGTAGGCCCCAACATTGTCCAGAGACTCGCCTAGCTGAGACAAATCATGACAGAGAGCATAGTTGATGCCATAATGCTCAAATTTTGCCTGCTGGTCCGCTACATCCCAAGCAGTAAGAATAGTAAAACCGACCGTACGGCCTTGCAGCAGTGGGTTGCTAAGCTCCAGTTGTATTCCATTAGAGCATACTACGTGACTCTGGTTGGGAGGTCAAGGAGCGGTGGACCAAGCCCGGTGGATCGCTCTGTTACGCCACAATAGTATCCTTTCCTAGTCAAAATTGAAGGTAAACAGGATTTTGTCGTTTATGAACTCTAGCACCAGGCTGAAAAGCACCTCAAAGAACTCGTGACCACTCATTAATTGAATATCCCTCCCTTTAGTCCGACGTTGCGTTGCGGTAGTCTATAACTTACTCTAGGCCCTGGTGGAACAAGAGGAAGGCGGTCCTGATCTTGAGCCAGACCGGTTGAAGAAGTGGTACATCGACAGGCTTCTAGAGCGTTTGATACTGAAAATATTAGCGTAGGAAAGTCTTCCGCTAGCCACAACCAGCAAGCTAGATAGAGCCACCATACCGGGCCTGCGTATACGGTTACAAGCCGAAACGCGCTCAGCGCTGGGGGTCGTCACCTGGTCGGAGATGGAGCGCTCTATTGCCTCAAAGGTATCGGCAACCTGATGACCTAGGCCGACCCCTGCAACAGTTTGGACTTAATTCGCTACACATCCTACATCTCTGCTCCTTTATAGCCGAAACGTATGGCTTTGCTATGGAGCTGTTAGATATCTGGAAAGCCAGGGGGCATTGGACACCTGGCCAGACTGGTTGAGCAGTACGCCTCGTATCCTCAAGACAGGATCGAGATCAACTTGACCACCGTTAGCGAGCTTGAAGCCGAGTCTAAACTCGAACAGGTGCTGTTGGCATTGGACCCTGACCCGACGGCTTGGCTGGCAGAACAGAAACATAAAAACGGTACATATAACGTTTGTAGAGTGTTGCGCTTTGAATCCCTTGACGTGTATGGCTTGTTTGATAGTCTACGCATAGTTATTGACTATTTTGATATATTCTATGTTGCTTTTAAGTGGAACTTTATTACTAATTTTCTTGACAAGCGGCTCCACTATTGGTCACAGGCGTGCATAGAGATTAACGAGGTAGCTGATGTCCAGGAGTTTTAAGAGATCTACAAACGCAATCACAGGGAGCCTCACAAACTTAAAATAGACCTTTTGCCCACGTGCGCCTGGCTTTTACCCAGACTGGCGATTGTTACTTGTACTACAATATCTATCATATTCTGTTTGATGAATGGACATGCGAGAAGAGCATGGTAAATGCGGACTCCCTGACACACGGAAGCAAAGTATTCGAATCATCGCTATGCTGGATTCGCCTAGTCTTCTGGCCATTCGCAAGACTAACGAAGATTCCCACAACACCGGCGGCTTGACGGCCAAGATTCACGTCCCCAGAGCCACTATTGTGAGACTTAGATCCATGTCAGGTCAAGGCCTAAGCCCCTTTACTACATATCTCTCGACGTTTTGGATACTTATCTACTGGTTAGTCTTGTAAATCTTTTCTTTTAGATATGGAATGATCTGTTTGCTGATAACACAAAAACGAGAAAAGAAAAACAGGTATGCGTCGACCCCTGGCCTTCTTGTCCTAACTCCCATTTCTCAGCGGGGATTCCACACCTCTTACATCCAATCTTCAGGAAGCATGACCTCCCTGGTTGCAATGAAATCTTATATAGAGGGAGGCAACTAGACATTCGAATCGCGCATGGCACCACGCGTTCCATTACTTTCACCCGGGAACACTCTATGGTACTTGTTGACAAGGTCCTTGATGCCAGCGGCTCAAATCTTTCCCAACACTCGATCATGTGTGTCTTTAACAGAAATGCCTACACCTCCGATCGAGCTTCATACGCCAACCGCTCAGCCGATTTCTTGCCATAGGCCCCGGCCATGTTTAATCCAATTTTCAATGCGATAGAGAAGAGAAACAAATTGTACATATCCGCAGACTTGAACATTTCAACAGCAGTAATGTTGATGCCACCTTTGCTGACGGCATTGTTTGATCCTTTGCTTGCTACCTTGAGCGGTTGAGTGGCGGCAAGGGCATTTGGCAACAAATAAAGCACGTTGTCAAGCTCCCTGATGCTACTCCCAGAAAGTTGGAGACACTTCTCAATATCTCGAAGCCTGGAAGATTTGCCGTAGGGGGACTTCTGCTTCACGAGCATTTGAGCGGCGGGTATGCTCATCCAGCAGTCGTTGGCTGTCCGAACTCAACATCACGGCATCCACGATGCTATCTCGCCCTTTCTCCATAGGGCAGCAGAGCCATTCCAGAGCTTTAGAAAACGCGGTCACAAATACCTCTAAGAAAGGCGCAGAGATATGCTCTCCATGTATAAGGGTGGCAACGTGGAGGTTTTCTATGTCATCATTGTCATGACTCACCAATACATTGACCGGCATGTCTGTTTTCTCTTTGGAATCTACTAGTTGCATTCTGAACCGTAATCCCTGGCTGGCATAATGCTTAAGAAAGTTTTAATAAATAAATGTTTTGTCAAAAAAGCTGTTCTTGCCAGAGGCTTTGAATATTTGGCGAAGAGACATGCCGTCGTTCTGGATTAAGTTGACAGATTTGCTATGGACTCCACGCCGTTAATCTTGTTGTTACTCCTGCACGTTCACTCTAACACGAAAGGGGATGGTATTGACACAAAGGCTGACAAGCTACTTGATGCCACGGACGTTGATGATGATGGTGATGATGATGATGATGATATTGTTTAACGTCCGTCAGGTCCACCTAAGTGGCACAAGGCGCCCGCGCGTCCTATCTACTATTCTTAGCCCAGGTCCCCTCTACAATAAGGGGCCTCGCCGAAACAACGTCCCTCCGTTACTGTGTGAATCCCTTATCGCAAGCCACGCCACGGACGTTGATGTCAATGGGGATGGGTTGGTGGCGAGAGTGATGGGCGAACACGCTGCAAATACGAAGGTAGGTTTATCGTATTGCTAAAGCTAAAAGCTCCTTCCCCCTTTTCCTTCCTCCCAGCGCCCTCAGTGCTCCTTATCCTCGTTTGGATTTTACATACGCTTTGCCTGCGCTTCGCCCCTATCACGTTCTTCTTGGACCTACACCTCCGTGATGGTTTCTTGTCCATGACAGTTGAGGTTCCTCCTAGACGTTATAACACCAAACACAATCTCCTCTTCTCTAAGAAAATAAGACAGATCTATGGCCTAGGCTGCGCGTGGAATGGTGGAGACTATCGCCGCTTAATCAGCAGCACAGGCCTTGTCCCGCGCGACTGAGAAGGATAGCATGTGGTCGTACCTCCAGTCGCGTGGCGGTGTGATATGGGTGAAAATGTTCTGTGAGATCGAATGGTCCACTAGAGGGCATGGCATATTCCCTTCTAGCTCTGAGGTCCAGAACTAACGGATCTCCTTATCCTGCGATGTGGGCAGGGACGTCGTTATGGGTGTCACCTTGGATTGCTCGAGTAGCTCGGCCAAGGAACTTAACCACAGCCTCGCTCAATCTTTCATCTATTGTTGCTCGTACACCAGCCCGTAATGAATGACTTTCACGGCCAGGGTCCCGTCGTTGACGCCACATTCTACGTCCAGGGTCGTGCAACGCTAGTTCTGGGGATCTTCATCAACGGTTTGAAGGATGCCGGTAATACCTATCTGCCTGAAAGCCCCGTTTTCATTTCTCGCTAACAAGGATCAGTGGTAATCAAAGGCAATAACTAGACACAGAATGTCTGAAACATGAATCGGCCGCGACAGGTCGGTGTATTTGCGCGCAGTCTTTCTGCTGTTCTCGACGCCTGCAAGGAACGCTTCAAACTGCGACTGGGTTTTAGGCGTAGGTACCAAGAACCGTATATTAGTTATTGAAATAATCATCCAACTGTTCTAGGGATGCCATGGTCATTGTCGCCCAGATCTCTGCCATGTGACTCAAGACATATGTCAATATGTGCCATTGACCTCCACTTTCGCAATGCTAGGAGCAGCAATGCTAGCGGTATGTTAATATGTTCTGCACCACGCTTCTGCCTAAATACATCAAGCAGATTAGTATTTAACCCCCTAGATACCTTGGCTTCTACTGCCCGAGCTTTAGATACTGCGTTAAGATAAGCTTTATACTTAAAGTCTAAAACTACACCTCCACAGGGATTATAAACGTTAGTGCAGTGAAATGCCCCACATACAGCAGCATGAGACAGTACTTATTTTAATATAGGAAACTACTATTTATATTAGTACTAGTACTAGCACTAATTATGACTTCATCACTATTAACCAGCTAGCTAAAGTAACAGATACCTACGTATTGCCTATATTTTCCTCTTAACACTAATAACAACAGCAATATAGCAAATAATCTACTAATAACCCCCCCTTTAACCCTATTAATCTATCGTAATACTAACCTCTTAAAGGAGTAACGTATAGAGATACAGGCCTTTTAGAAGTATTTACACTAGAGTTAGATAAAGGATTAGATTAATAGGCACTATAATATCTAGACCCTTACGTTAGAGGAGTTACAGTTAGTTATATAGGCAGCCTGGCTCGTAATACCTTTAGACTTCTTATAGCAATTAGCACACTCTATGCCTTACCGACTTCGTCTTGTACTTAAGAATAACAGAGGGGTAATCCAGTACTAGTACTTAAAATATAGCCTATCTTATACCTATATATAAGTATAGTTACCTGCTGATCCTACCCTCCTTCTGGTTAGTAAGTATAACACTAACGTTTATAATCCCTGTGGAGGTGTAAGCTAGCTTTGATGGTTGGGCTTAAACTATTTTTAAAGACATGGGTTTGTGTTTATCTTAGATCCACTTTGGTTTATCTTGTCGCAATTAGGAAAGCTAGTAAGCTGAGGTAAGATGTCTTGCCCTTTGAGCAAACGGTCGAGTTCTTCAAGAATAATCTGCCATGACACAAAATCTACCGCGAACTGATGAACGTAGAAGACACAATATCCTTGATTGCACCTGCATGAGCGACCCCACCGTGGTGTAGGTATTCTGGTTTGGGTGGGTGCTGGAGCACTGGTGAGCCCATAGGCAAATATTGGCCTGCCTGCCTGCCTAAAAGCCTGCCTGGCTGAAAAGCCTGCCTGCCTAAAAACCTGCCTGCCCAAAAACCTGCCGCCTAACATTTTGAGATGCAAGATCCTTAGGGGAGGAGCGGATTCCATATAAACCACGCACTGAGAACGCGTAGATCCTAGATCGCCAAGCACACTTACTGCAACACAAGCAACTTTGCATTACCTTGCTTAACTAAGAAGTAGCTGTTCTGCATGATTCATTGAGTGCTGTAACGGCGAAAAATGACGATAATAAGCATGATTTTGTCTTGGTTGCAGGAAGAATCGCTAAAGGCGAGGAGTGGGAAAACACGATAATCCTTTGAGCTTGGTCTGAACCAAGTCAAGGTCCAATTTCTTCACCGGCTGTAGCAGTGCAGAAGGCTGTATTATCGTCGCGCGTATCGACAATTAACGACGTTGTCGCTTGATAAATGAAAGAAGCTGACTAGTTTCTGTTACTTTGGAAATCGTGGGAGTCGTCCGCTGCAAAGTGGCTGGACTGCTGTGACGAGGTGAGGAGACAAATAAAGCATTGCTTGAAATGAAGGCAACGCGAAGCCTCAGAGGAGAACGACCATTTCTTCAGGGCACAGAATGTTTGTCACGGTTGATAGTGTCCCTCTGTACCTTACATAATAGGTCCTGGTACCTGAGGATGAAAGGTAGGACCTAGAAGGCGGGACACGGAAGGCACGTGGAAGACGTGAAGGAAGGTAGAAGGGGAGGAGAGGGGGTGGTTCTTGTCACGCAGTGTACACATTATTTGGTCTCTATGTACAGTACCAACAGCTTACCATGTGCTGTCCAGTGGAACGTAGCAGATAGGGGGAAGGAAGGAGGAAAATCTAGCACACATCAAATGAGCATGCTGTCCGCAAGTGAATGAAGGCTATTTTCGAGCAGGTTCTTCCTTCTGAAGGAACCAATACAATATGTACTCAACAGGAGCGAACGGGATAGTCCACTCATCTTTGGCCTTTGAGGGCCTGTACTTCTCTCGTAACCATGGTGACCATCTCTTCCTTCTGATCCATGCTTATTGCCATATTCCATTTGTCATGCTTGCAACCGAGAACGTGCCGTTTCTCGACCCGTTTCTCCTACTGTTGACGCATAGGGCAGCAGGTGAGATGAAGGGAAAGTAAAGAGGTTATTAGGCAGTCCAGGTCTTCTGTCAGAATGGATCGCACGCCAGTCAGCCGGAAGGTGTACCGCCATGCGTGTGGTTTACGACGCTAGCCACCATCGGCCCAGCCGATCCAGCACGCAGAGGGCGGCGACCGGAGCCGCCGCACTGGTCTCTCAGACATCTATATGTCGGCGCTATGGCTCCAAGCGCGGCGACAAATATGCTTGAGCTGACCTCAGGCGATGATGTTAACTCTGCCGTTCCATTACGTTTGGGTGCTGAGCTCAAGGGTCCTGCTCTGGGTATGGGCATGACGGCGATGGTAGGCAGGCTTTGTGCCAGAGTTTGTTGGATTTGACGATTGGTACATGGTAGATGGTGACGCAGAATGACGAGCCAGATTGCCTTGGGTCAGTTAGTAGGTTGTGTTAGTGGGTAGGTTGCGTTGGTTGGTATAGGCGCAGCCGAGCGACCAGATTCGCAGACTTGCATGCTATTGCTCTTGTAGCCATGTCGATGTCACGCTCCTCCCCAGGGAGCAGTTCCGACGCAGGACTACGGTTGCGATCGCGCGAAATTCGTGTCTCGAACAATGCAAAAAGTCATCATGGCACTCGGAGGCGTGCTGTCGTGTCTGGCCGGGGCATGTTGATGCGGGGTGCTAGAGCTTAGAGCTGGAGCGCTGTGGTTAGCTGGAAGGCAATTCCGTTAAAGGGGCGTGACGCACGCTAGCCGGTGTAGCTTTTGGGAAAGTATCCGTACCAGGAGAGACTTCAAGGGCGGGGGAGCCTCTGCTCTGTTTAAGTGCATATCTGGGCATGGTACATGTTGAATGTGGTGGCGGCCCACTGGCTGGTATCCGTACATTGGCCACTTTAGCTGGCCGTGGCACATTTCAACAGTAGCGCAGGTGCACAGTGGCAGATTGAGGCCCACTGGCAGGTGGAAAACGCCAGGCGTGGGCGCACCATCACCACCAGATGGTACCTGAGGGACAGGCGCCAAAAAAAAGGTGACGATTTTCTTACCAAAAACAATCACCTTTGACCACCCCTGCCTGGCGCCTTCCGCGGTTTAGCGCGAAAAGTCCCAGCCAGATGCTGAAGCAGCCTCTACTGGCCTGGCCCTGCCACTCCGACCAAGCCTCGCCAGCGGCTGGTAGTGGGTGGTCCGCTGAAGGTACCGCCCAGGAGCGACCGCCCCTGCAAGCTTACAAGCCCGCAGCTGTCTGCGCCAATCCATCGCATTGGGCAACAACTTGCCCATCTGTCCGATCGGTCCATCCACGGTCAGGCAACAACAACACAGCGACCGCCTCCACTACTCAACATTGACGGATATGTTCGGTCGGCACTACAGCAGCACCATCACGTCAACGGACGTTGGCGACGAGGACGTCTCGACTTTGAAGTATCAGACCAAGATATGGCGGCGAAGTGGCCCGCGTCGAGTACATCGCCTCAGCAGCGCCTGCCACGACTTCTCACCGGGCTGCATCGAGGGTCATGCCCCGATATCCTCCAAGTACAGCTTGAGGCGGGACTCCAAGGGGCTAACGACCGAGATGGCAGGCGTTCCAGCAGAGTAGCCGAATGCTCCCGCCACAGCCCGCCGGAATCTGAGTTGCGCTCATCCGCCGGCAGCGGACACCACAGGCAGCACCTTCTCCACCAGCCAGTCTGTGGTCCCGGAAGACGAAGCTGAACGACGACGACTGCCAACACAAAGCAGACAGGGATAGATGGTTGAACAAAACGAACAACCAGCCTCGATCAAGGAAAACTGCAAAAAACATACAACACCGGGCATTCGCCGGTCGTCACCGACCCGACTACTACTCCGGCCCTCATTGGCTTATCTATGGGAGAGCGGACGGGATCCCGAGTTTTCCAATGGGTATGGTCGTATGTACTTGTGCGAGGTATCAGAGCCGTATATAAAGGAACTTCTCTAGTAATGCCTAGTTAGGGGACCAGGTCGCAGGAGAGATACCTAGATGTATCGCTTGGAAATGGGCGAGGTCTGGCCATGGAGATAGGTTATATGAGTTCATCAAAGCGTCAAATAAACAGCGCGAATCGTGCCGAGGTGCGTCGCCAGCAGCGTCACAGTCCAAGCAAGTGCAACCAAAGCCCATGCGGCCCAAGGCCGTCGAGGTGGATTTGATTTTCCACCATGGTATCGGGATCCAAAAGGCCTTACGGAGTCTGATGGGTCGCCGTGAACACCGAGTCGACAGCCCACAGGATGACGCGCGAGATCCTCCGGCTGCGCCCTGAAGCTTCACGGGTCCGTCATTGAGGACTGGGTGGAGCACAGGCCCGAACCGGCCCCGGTGCTAGTAATACCGGACCCCGCGTGGAGGCCGCGGGGAAAAGTGGAGAACGCCGCCGACGATGGCAGCTTTTGTGAGAAGCTGCCACGCGCATACGAGGGCAGCATGTCCCCTTACAAGTAGAACCCGTATCAATGTCCTGCATTGCTTGAGTCGCTTTCTTGCAATTAAGAAGCAGGTAATGAAAACATGTAGCCTGAATGGTGAGCGATGACGCGACAGCCGCACACACGAAGCCAGATATACCTGCCCCCACGCCCCATTGTTGGAAGTCTTCTAGCCGCCATCAACGTCAGATTAGAGGCACCTTTTAACAGGCAGGCGTGGCTGGTTTCTGATGTAGGCGTTACAGTCACATGCGCATTGACCTGACGCCACACAGTTATGTGACATGGCGAGTCTACGTGCCTGCGCGTCGCGTCGCGTCAGATGGCATGAACTCGTCACATGGCCATGGCGGTAGCCAAGTCAGAACAGCGTGCGTGCGCACTCCATCGCAAAGGAAACGAGAGGCGCTGCCCTCGGGTTTGGAGCCAGTAAGAAACTAGCGCGATAGCCGTAGGCCGAGATGGTGCGGGAGGGAGTGCCTTGCATCACCCGGATGGCAGACCCGCCGAACAGGTGGTTTGCGCGACACGCCTTGGATGCATCGACGTCCGGGTTAACTGAAGTCTGAAGCGGTCGATCAATGCACCTGGTGCGTGCTACTGTGGATGGCACACGCATCGCTCTCCGATATGTCTATTTGTCCTCAGACTTGATTTGCATGCATGTTGGACGTCTGGACGGCACTTTGTTCATGTGATTGAGAGTGGTGCTGATGTGTGGATTTCCAATCGTCTTCATGGCGAAAAAGTCGGGGACGCCTGGCTGCTTAGCTAAGCTGTTTGTGAATCTTGCGGAGGCAGGGGTGAAGGCAGGCACAGGCTGTGGCAGCTGCGGGCAGCTTTTCGCATTTCGCAGGGTGGCGAAAAGCTGCCATCCTAACCTCACCTGAAAGTTGCGGGCAGATACCGGGAAGTATGGGGGATAAGATAAACAAAACATCTTGGAATAAATTCTATGAGCTTTAAGCAAACTGCTAGAAGATACTGCAGGAGTCTGTCTATAAGAGGTTGCGTTATAAATCGATTTGCCGTTGATTTAGGGTAAGACCCCACCCTATAACTCGGGCCACCCGTAAAGACGGGCCACGTAGCAACATTAGCTTTTTAACCCCTCATTTCAAGGAATAGGAATTAACTACCTTTTTTAAACCAAAATATCCTAATAACAAAAAATTAAATTAATTCTTTTAAAAATACTAAATAATTTAGAATAGTTACTTATACCTAGGAGGCCTTATAGTAGGTAATTAATAAAGTTCTTACTAGTAGCAGCTATTATAAAGCCTCTTACTAATAAGGTATCTCTTATGCTATACTATATTACTACCTTTATAGTGTAACCTTAATTTATAAGGCTAAAGCAGACTATTAGCGCCTTAGTTAACTTTAAGAAAGACGCCTTACTAATTAGGCACTAGTCTAAGAAGCCCTTAGCTTTATACTAAGTTATTTATAACTTAAGGAGATAGCCTAGAGAGTCCTTAAGGCTAGTAGTAATTTATACCTATTAGGGAGAAAGTAGATAAAAGGATTCTTATAGAGAAATCTAGCTATAAAGACCCTTAAGGCTAAGAATATTAGCTCTAAGAGGATTAAGTACGTTACTAAGGAGAGGATTAAGGAGCTTTTTTATCTACTTACACTCCTTATTATTAAGAATATGTTAGCATAACAGGTAAGCTAGTCTCTTAGATAGAGAATTCTAGCTTAGGAGAATATAAGAGAGTATATCTCTTATATAAAGATATATCCTATAGAAGCAAGAATATAGGATAAAAGGGAGATATAAATACTTATACCTAGGGTAAATAAATAGAGGATATAAGGATATATAGTTAAAAGAGAGTATAGTAGTTAGATTATTAACTATTTGCTTGCTTAGAGAGAGAAGGAAAGGAAACTAGAAACAGGAAGAATTCCAGCCCTTATATAGACCTATACAGCTTACTAGAATATTCTATACTTACGTAAGCTGCTTATAAATCAACCCTTAGTTACGTAATATAATAACCTTAAGTAAATAACCCTAACTTAAAATAATAACCTTATAGGAACAACAGAGGTAGAAGGTAGGATCTAGAGAGATCTTAGATATTCTAGTACCTTCTCTAATCTTTAGTTGATTACGTAATTAGACATGCTTACGTAATTAATATATATATTAATCTACTAAGTAAGTAGATTATAAATATATATATCTTATATATATATAACCTCTATAATAGAGGAAATATAAGATAAAGAAGTATAAGAATACTTAGAGATATTCTTACTTCTAATACTCCCTCTTTTACTCTATTATAGAGTAAAAGTGGTTAAGTGAAAAAAAGTTACCCTGGAGTTGCGCAGTAGCGTGTAGAGTAAATATTAATAAGTATAATAACTTATTTATAAAAAGTCCTAATAATAGTAGGAAAAATATACTATATGTATAGGTATATTATATAGGCTTATTATTGTTAAATAGGCCTATAAGCTTAATAAATTCTTGAAATTTAACCCTAGGAAGGGGTTTTGTTAAGCTATCTGCAGGCATAGAAGAAGTAGGAATATATTCTACTTCTATATTGCTATTTTCGACTTCTTGACGAGTATAGTAGTAGTATAAGGCAGTATGCTTAGTCCTCTGATAATATTTAGGATTATGACTAAGCTTAAGGCTGTATTATTATCTGTTTTAATATTTATAGGGGTTATATTATACCCTATTTTAGATAATAAGCCTTTTAGCTAGACTGCCTCCCTAATAGCTTCCTGTAGGCTATTAAATTCAGCCTTAGTAGTAGATAGGGATATAGTTAACTGTTTTTTAGATTTCTAACTAATAGGGCCCCCTAATAAGGTAAAGATATAACTAGAAGTAGATTTTCTAGTTTCTTTATAACTTACCTAGTTAGAATTAGTATATCCTACTAGATTAAGGGTATTATTAGAGTTATTAATATCTGTATTACCTTGATAGATAATATTATAATTAATAGTCTCTTTTAAATATTTTAAAATACCTTTTCCTTACTTAAGTAGGAATTCTGTTGGGTTATAGAGGTAACGAGAGGTAAAGGATACGCTATAGACTATATTAGGCCTAGTTATAAACATAGCGTATATAAGGGAACCTATAAGTTGTTGATATTCCTTTAATAGGTCTTTAGAAGGAGTATAACCTTCTAATTTGTTACCTAGAGGGCTACTTAATATACCTGGAGATATAGGTATATTATTTCTTTTTGCTTCTAGTAGATTAAATCTTTCTAGAAGTTGTTGGATATAATGGGCTTGAGAGATAGTTATAGATCTTCTAGATCTATCTCTTGTTATATAAAGCCCTAGAAATTTAGAAACTTCACCTAGGTCTTGAATCTCTATATATTTAGAGATTTTACCCTTTATATTTTCTATATACTTAATATCTTTATTAAGTATAAGAAAATTATTAATATAGGTAATAATGTAATAAGGATTATTTTTATCCTGGTTATAATAGGTGGCTTTGTTAGATTTTAAAGATATAAAACCTATATCTTTTAATATAGATTTAATCTTTAACTGCTACTACCTAGGAGCTTGTTTAAGGCTATATAAAGCCTTTAAAAGTAATAATATCTGATTCTTATTATTTTCCTAATTTATAGTATTTAAATTAGGGTATTTATTAAAGAAATTAGATAAAGGGATATTAGAAGGGTCTATATATACCTCTTCTTCTAAATCCTTATATAGAAAGGCTCTAATAATATTAATTTGTTAGATTTCCTAATCTAAGGCTGCTGCTATAGCTAATAGTACCCTATAAGTAGTAGGGTTACTACCTGCAGCAAAGGTTTAAAAGTAATCTAGCTTATATTTTTGCTAGAAACCTCTAACACATAATTAGGCCTTATATTTATTAATATTACCGTTAATATTAAATTTTTTCTTAAAGACCTATTTAGCAGTTAAAGGTACCCTAGAAGACTTATATGCTTTATTAGGTTTTACTGCTTTTAAAGTGCCTCTTTAGATAATAGTAGCTAATTCTTTATATATAGCTTCTAACTAGAGGTCTTTTTTAGGTCCTTCTAGAGCTTGTTTTAAAGTAGTAGGCTCTAGAGTTTTAATACTATAGTTGTATTCTATAGTATTATTATTATTATAGGCCTTATACTTATCCTTTTCTTCTTTAGATATAGTAGGTATTCTAACCTCTATATTAGAAGAAGGAATAATTTCTTTATTTATAGAAGTACTAGAAGGAATAGTAGTTTTTTCTCCCTCTCTTATAGTACTTTCTATAAATTTAATATGTAAGGTCCTTACTATAGAGGACTTATAAGGCCTAGAAGGAATATATATAGTATATATGTTATTCCTTTCTGTAGATAAATAAATACCTTCTTCTATATAGCTATTTAATTTATCTAATTAGATACGCCTTTCTTTAGGTCTATAGACTAAGACCTTAGAGCCTATTTTCTTTAATTTAGATAAATCTGGTTTATTATCCTTATTAGGATAAAAATAATCTAGAAAAGCCTCTATAGGGGTCTTTTCTAGTCTTCTTATAGCAGTATAATTTAATAACTTAGTAGTTTTTTTAAGAATAATATCCTATAGAAACTTAGGTAAGTTATTTGCTACTATAATAGTCTTAGATTTATTTAGAATAGCTCTATTTATTCTTTCTGCTATTCTGTTTTACTTTAGCGTATAGGGAGTAAAGGGTTCTAAAATAATCCCTTTTTCTTTAATATAAGGTAATAATTCCCCTATATTAAATTCAGTGCCGTTATCTAGGCGTAGGCGTTTAGGATAATTATACCCCTGATTTTTATAATATTCTAGCTTATTTTTTAAGATATTAATTATATCTTCTTTAGTTTTAAAGAATTTAATATCTCTAAGGCTAGAATAATTATCTATAAATAGAATAGTGTAGTTATTTTTATTAATAGATATAGGGGTAATTTTAAGAGTATCTATATATACTCTTTCTAAGGGAAAAGTAGCTTTATTATAGTTAATTTTAAGCTGTTACTTAGTTAACTTAGAGCTTATATAGTGAGGACAGTATAAATCCTCTTCCTTTAATTTTTCTAAAGGAATTCCCTTAGTTAACTTAGCTGTTTTAACTAAGTAAGGATAAGAAGGATAGCCTAATTTTTAATGCTATTCTTTTGTTATAGTAAATACCTCTTCTTTAGAGGTATTATCTTCTATATTAGAAGATATATTATCTTTAGTATTTTTTAGAGATAAAGAAGGGCCTTTTTTTTCTTCTATATCTATATTATATAGAAGATTATTTTTAAGAGGATAAGTAATATTTAAATAGAAACCTCTTCTTGCTATATTAATATTAGTAAAAGGTTCTCTATTGCTATTACAAAGATTCTAGTTAATAAGGAATCTACCTCCTTTATAGTGTAAAAGGCCTAAAAATATAGATATAGGAAATCCTAGTATATATAAGGTATTCTTTAACCTTATATAGTTAATTTCCCTTTTAAAGTAAATAAGAAGTAAATAGTTCCTATTCCTTTAGGTTTAATAGGTCCTGCTCCTGTATTAACTATAGGAATATTTTCCTTAGTTAATAGGTCTAAGTAAAAGTCCTTATTATTTAATATATAGACTGTTAAACCTATATTATATAACTATTTGTTTCTTTAATTTAAATAGTTATAATAGGCCTTATAAGTGTAATATTTACCTTCTTGGTTATCCTCTTCTAGAGGCTAGTTAGCTTAATAGTTTATAGTGAAAGTTGCCTTTTCTTTGCCTTTAAAAGGCTGTAGGTTTAAATCTAGGTTGTTAACCTTTTTTTTAGGTCTTTTATACCTTTTATTTCTCTACTTATAAGGTTTCTTATCTTTATTAAAGGGATTCTTATAATCTTTAGTAGAATTATCCTTATTATTAAAAGGATTTCTATTATAATTATTAGATATAGGCGTATTGTTTTTACGCTAGTTTTTATCTAATATATCGTTAATAAGGGCTTCTAGAGAAGGAGGCTTTTTAGTTCTTAAAGCACTTCTCTGTCTTTCTGCCTAAATAGGAAAATAACTACTTAAAGTAGCTATAAAGACTGTTTTTTAGTCTATATCTTCTATTTTAGCCCCTATGTTATTTAATTTAGAGATATAACCTTTAAAAGAGCTAATAAACTTATTTAAAGTATTATAATTTTCTAATTTAATAGCGTGAAATTCTAAGTATAATTGTTGCCTTAGAACAGGGCCTGTTCCCTTATAGGATAATTTTAGTATATTTAAAGTATCCTTAGAATCCTTTAAATTAAATACTAAAGATAAGGGATCTTTTTAAAGATTCTGCCTTATAATTAATAAGGCTTGTGTTTTTTATTCTTTAGAGATATCCTTATATCTTATCTCTTCTTTAAAATAAGTATTAAGCTTTAATAGCTTAAAAAAGAGATAAATAGAAGTAATCTAGGAATTCTAATTCTTTATACCCTAGAGACGTTATTCTAGAGGTAATAAACAGCCTGTAGTAGCCTTAATAATATCTGCTATTTTTCTAGTATTTTACTAGATTTAAATAGGTATTCTTATAACCTATAGAGGTCTTACTTTTTCTACCTCTTTATAAATATATATCTTTATATATATAAGATATATAGGCAGCTAGAGGATTTTATAGCTGCTATTAAGACTTATACTACCTCTTAGATAAAGGACCTTATGCTGCCTATAGTAGGACTTATACTGCCTTTATCTATAGTAGATATTTAATACTTCTCTTAGTTATAAGAGATACTAAGGGCTTACTTTTTCTGCCTTAATATTCTTATAAAGAAAAGATAGTATAAGGAATCTACTTTTATAAATAGATAAATAAATAGGCTACTTAAGAGTATATATAACTCTTATAGTAATAAAGATATCCTAGGTATATTACCTAGGCTTATAACCTGTTAGCATAACAGGTAAGCTAGTGTCTTAGATAGAGAGTTCTAGCTTAGGAGAATATAAGAGAGTATATCTCTTATATAAAGATATATCCTATAGAAGCAAGAATATAAGATAAAAGGGAGATATAAATACTTATACCTAGGGTAAATAAATAGAGGATATAAGGATATATAGTTAAAAGAGAGTATAGTAGTTAGATTATTAACTATTTGCTTGCTTAGAGAGAGAAGGAAAGGAAACTAGAAACAGGAAGAATTCTAGCCCTTATATAGACCTATACAGCTTACTAGAATATTCCATACTTACGTAAGCTGCTTATAGATTAACCCTTAGTTACGTAATATAATAACCTTAAGTAAATAACCCTAACTTAAAACAATAACCTTATAGGAACAACAGAGGTAGAAGGTAGGATCTAGAGAGATCTTAGACATTCTAGTACCTTCTCTAATCTTTAGTTAATTACGTAATTAGACATACTTACGTAGTCAATATATATATTAATCTACTAAGTAAGTAAATTATAAATATATATATCTTATATATATATAACCTCTATAATAGAGGAAATATAAGATAAAGAAGTATAAGAATACTTAGAGATATTCTTACTTCTAATAGAATATCCTATAATACCTTTAATAAAATATAAATAAGACTAAGATTACTAAAGGGGAGGCTTAGTAGTCTTTAGTATTAGGTAAGTCTAGTAAAAGAACTATATATATTTAAGTCTCTAAGGGGCGCACTTAGATAAGTATTCTTAAGTATATCTCTATAAATAGTAAAAGACTTTCTCCTTTAGTTATCTTTAAGGGGGCTACTATATAATAATAGTAGTTTTTTCTTAAGCTCTTATTTTTTACTAAATAGTAATTTATATTATTAGAAAATAAATAAACGTCTAATAAGATTAGTCTTAACTAGCTAAAGACTATCTTTATTTTTACTACTATAAAGGAGGCTAAAAAGTATAAGTCTAAAGTCTTTTTTATTATAAATAGGTATAAAAGCTATATTTTAAATAACTTTATATAAGAATACTTTTAGTAAGATATTTACTTACTTTATTTACTACCTTATACTAGCTATATTACCTAGCCTCTTAATATAGTAGTATTCTTATTCTTAAAGTAAGTATATAAAAAAAAGGTTATAAATATATCTTTAGACCTTAGTACTATACTTATTAAGAAGTAGAACTTTTTTTACTATTACTTTAAGGTATTTATAAATACCTTTATACTAAGAAATATTTAAGTAGGCTAGTTAGTAATAAGATTATAGCCTATTAATATAGCTAGACCTCTAATAAGTAAGTTTATTAACCTAAATAATAGTACTAATACTCTAAAGGCGCCTATATAGAATAAGATATTTCTAATAAAGCCTAGTACACCTTAATAGTTTATAGTCTAGACCCCTTAAAAGTTAAGAGACTTAAGGAGATACTAGAGTCTATAGGACCCCTAGGAGGGCAATAAGGAGTAAGATTATAGTACTTAGAGGCTCCTCTTTATAAAAGTAGGAAAACAGCTAGATAATATAAATATTACCTTAGTAGAGAACAGCAAGAGGATATAGTCCCTTAAGGCCTAGCTAGATTATATAAAGAAGTAAAAGAAAGGTAAGGTAACTATAAATCTAAATACTTACTTTACTACTATAAAGTTAATTATTATAGTAAAGGAAAAAGCAGCTAAGATAGAGGTAAAAGAAGTAGTAAAAAAGGTAGTAGTTAAGGTAGTAAAAGCAGTAGTAAATACTAAAAAAGCACTACTATTAGCAGAGGCAGCAAAAGAAGTAGTAGATACAGCAGCAGCAGTAGAGGTAGAGGAAGTAATAGAGGCAGTAATAGAGGTAGTTTTATAAGTTATGTTAATTAATTTAGATTTATATAGGCTTTCTCTATTAATTAGCAATAGAGTATTATATAGTAAAAATAAGGCATTTCAGGGTGGCCTGTCTTTACGGGTGGCCCGAGTTATAGGGTGGGGTCTTAGTAGGTCAGCACTCGCCATCAAACCTGCAACCGCACCACCACATAATTATTGTTGCACGCCTCTCTCCCTAGCCCCGAGGGCCTCCTCTCTCCGCCTTTTCCCCATCGACAACCACCTTTCATCCACCCAGGTGTCGGGGACTACGCGCATAGGTATGTAGGGTTACTTTCGACTTGTTAATAGTGCGCCCACTGGAACTCTCAATTAACCCATTCTCAATTAACTTGAGGCCCCAAGAGAAGTTTCACACAAGTCCCACGTTAGCCAAGTCGCACCAAACACTATACCTAGTAAACCTTGCCAGCCAACGTGCTGCAATACGGTGGCTATGACCCTGATGAATACTTGCGCAGGATTGGCGTAGAGATTTGCGACAAAAGTGACGATTTGCCTACCAAAAACCATCACTTTTGTTTCCCAGACGTGCGGGTGTGGCCCAGGCGCTTGCGCCTTTTAAAAGTGGGGCAGATTAGTTAAGGCGTACGCAGCTTCTTGATTTTGTGATGAGGCTCGCAGGAGGTGAGTCTGGAACACGGCCAGGGGACGTTGAAAATGAGAGGTGGCGGTGAGTCTGGCGCGAAAGAATCGAAGGTACAAAGGGTGAACGAGGACCACCAGAGGATTGTCGTGTAGAACGCTAGGTTGAGAATAGAAAAAGAGAGACTCGAAATTAAGAAAAAAGAAGGATCCCCGCCAGGTTAGAAGGTTGGTTGTTGCGCGACTTGAAAATCAAGACGCCTGAGTCGGCGCGCGTGACGACATGTGGCATGTGTAGAAGAGAGAAAGGCAGGACCAGGACTGGCCGGTGTTCGGCATTGTGTGGGTCAACAGGGCCGGTCAACCAGCGCCGGGTCAGGTGCGCCCCACAAGCGGCACCTTCCTCACCGAAGAAGACATAACATAAGGGATACATAAAGCAATCGCGGGCTTCAAATACCCGTTGTGCCTCCAACGCCGATTTGCACTGTGCAGCTCACACAGAGCTTACGAGGCACATGTGTTGTGCGAGAGAGCACTAAACAAGATTAACAGGCTAAAGCTTATTTGGTGCATGTTTGATATGCTTGAGAGTCATCTGCTAAGTTTTCTAGATTGTAGCAGCCAACGGTGGTCGGCAGCTCTCAACGCCCCTCAGGGGGGAAGCTCTCACTGCTTGCCATTGTTGTGATGCTTTTGACCGTGTGGCACGAACCCGCAGACCTCAGTCACAGCTGCTCATGACAAAAGGCGAGCGTTACGAGCCTTACACAGCGAGGAATGCATCGTGTTTGCAGGACCTCAATTCTCGGGAGTCGCAGCCGTGTCTTTGCTCTCAGGTCCTCAAAATTGGTCACTCGGTCGGTCCCCCTCACATCTTGTCTGCATCGATTATGGGATAAGAGCGGGGCATCGCTGATGTCACGATCGGAATGCTCTGCTGGACAAGGACGGTGGGAATACTGCGACAACAATTGATAAAGCATCGGCTGTAAGGTGCTGGCTTATACTATAGATATTACTGATTGATGAGGATCCACAAGGCGCAGTTTAGAGACTGAATCCTTCTCTGTGGCGGCGTAGCCGATGCGTATAGTGTAATGGATGCATCGGTGGCACTTGATGTGACGAACCTTAGGGAAAAGTTAGGGCTCCTTGAGACTCGCCGGCTTCGCGAAGACGTTGTACCTATCGTGCCTCGAGAGGTCTCTAACAAGTCAGTAAGCTCGCAAGGCCGCCCGGCCACAGCACAGTCTTTAGAAGTAGAGATGGGAGGTCCTCCAGTGTGTAGCCGAGGATGGCAGCTTTTGTCAAAGGCTGCCACGAGCATGGCAGAAATCGGGAAAACCTGCCACCCACAGTGGCGTAGCAGATCTGTAGGAAGGAGCTGTCGAGGTTGGACCACTTGAGTTATGTGTCGATTGCGCCACAGCCAGAGGATGTGTCATTTCGGTGCCACAACCTCGGCTCTAGCCAAGAAGAGGTTAGACCACTTTAGTGTCCTAACCTCTATAGCTCCTTCCTACTTATACATAGGATCTGAAAGAGGAGGAACTTGGAAGAGGCGTAGGAGAAGGAGAAGGAGCAGAACAATCCTGGGACCATGGCCGACAAGGAGAGAGTCCGCACTGCCTTCTGCAGCTTTCTGGTCTCTTCTGAAGCCACGGCTTGTGCCGAGGTGGAAAGGCGCCTGGCTCTGTTCGCGATGCATCAGCACGACATCGAGGACGTTGAGTCTGAGACGGAGGTGGGTCGCCAGTCTCAGCCTTTGTCGAGTCGTCAAGGCCACCAAGAAGACACCAGCCAAGGTCAGGCCCAAGACGGCTAAGAAGACGGTCACTGGCACCGGGGCGGGACTTTAAGGATCTGATCAACCAACCTGTTCCAGAGCGACACTGAGAACTACACGCGTGTCAGTACAGTATGTAGTGTATGTAGCCATTAGTAGAGTGCAGCCATTGACCTCATCACTATGCTGGTTAGGTGCGATTTAATAAACTATTACCTGTAACGGTTCTGAGACACCAAGCTGTTCTTTTGTTGCTGCATTATAGACACACGTGCGGGTGACGATGTAGTCAGTCCCCCGCATTTTAGGACTTCACCTCCACCACCCTGCTGACAAACAAACTGAGCTTAATGTGACCTTAACATGCAAGCGCACCCCATCCACCGTTCTCCTTCCTCCCCCCTCCTTTCACTTTCCACCTTCTTACTTCCCAGAGACTCCCCCCTCCATGCTCTTCGTTGCAGGGTCCATCATATCGTCTTGTCCGCCCCAAAGAAGACGACATTCCGCAGCATTAATTGGCCCGGCCGACCATCATCGCCGGCAAGGCGCACCTCGCCTGCCACTGCCTCCACCTCAGCAACTACAGCACACTTTACTTCTCCTAGATTCTCAACTAGCTCCTGCGCCGCGCCGGCCTAGGCACTAAAGTCGACCCGGATACTATTATCGTCCTCCCCCCACCCACAAGGTCAAGAGCTCCCTCAGATACCGCCTCAAGAAGCTCGCCGATGACGGCCACGTCGAGCTCAGCCGCAGTAGGAGACGTACGCCAGTTCCCGGGCCGAGCCGGGATGGGATGGGTACAAACCGACACCGCCGCCGGAGATAGACTGTGATGATGACAATGAGCCGCCGTAGCCCCTCCCCCGTGTCCAACGCGCGACGACAGCCGCTTCTCTGTCATACCCGCCTGCGACTCCACGCCTCCGTCCCCAACAGGCCGGCAGCGAGCCATTGCTCGACGTCGCGGGCTTCGGGCCCAGCTCACACTGGAGGAGAACCTCACCGCGCTTGAGATGATGGAGTGTACTGCCGCCACCTCCTCTTCCCACTGCGCCGGCGTTATTGCAAGTCCCAAATCAGTGGCAGCAGCAGCAGCAGCAGCAGCACTGACGACAAATGCCACTGACTCCGACGCGTCTATCCACTATCTTAACTAGGAACAACTCTCGTCCTGCAGTAAACGTCATTGTCGTCACCCTCACCCCCGCCGCCTTAGCCAGCCCAATCAGCGATTGGTACGTGGCCATGGTGAAGGCCGCTGAGCAACGCGAGTGTGTCTGGTTGTCGCCTCCCCGTCTGCAGTCTTCCCTATTAAACCCTCACTCTCCTCCTTACCTGTCTCAGTGGCAGCAAAAGTAGTAGTTACTGTTCCCCTATAAATAAGAGGGAGGAGCTGGTGGGAGCAGTGAGGCAGTGCATGAGGGTGCTTTAGAGTGGCTAATGTTGGCATTAAGTGGTGGTTAGCGGCCGTCTTATTGGTGCTTGCTGTATCTAGGCATGGGAGTATGACTATCTAGAATCTTGTATTGTTTTGCTGCTGTAGAGTATGCTAGATAATGTGTCTTTCTGTGTATGCGTATCTGCCCTCTTAACTATGTTTAGCTTGGAATGACCTGTTAGAGCTAGAGTGGAAGCAAGTAATTGGAATCTATGTAAAAAGTCTTGTTGGCTAGAAAAATAAGGTCCTACTTATACTTAGCATTTTACCTAGTCTGCTGCTATCCTTTTGCCACTCAGGCTATCCTCCTGCTGCTAGCGCTACTAGTAGAATAATCTCTCACGCATGTAGGGATTCCCCCGGTTGTCCTTGGTGTGTGCCACCGGCTCCAGGCCAGGCCCTCAGGCGTGCAGCCGCCGTTGTTGTCAGTCTTAATGTCATTGACGCCAGCTATAAAGCTTAGCTGGCTTGCAGTCGTTGTGACTGTTTGGGATCCACTGGTAGAAAAACTCCATGTCGATGGCGATAGCAGGCTAGCCAGGAAAGGTTACTGCAGGCCTGGTCGCGGTGCCATTTCTGCTACTGCTGCTGCGGTTGACAGGCGGCGACTGGTGTATAACCACGTTGTGGAGCACAAGAGCTGTAAAGCAAGCCCGGTCCCGCATGTCGGCAAGGCGCACGAGGGCAATAGATTAAAGGAACGGAGCGACGCAATGGATCTGTGCGACTCCGTAATCAGCGGGGTTGTCAAGGAGCTAGTCCATCCTTTCGTCAAGTACCACGATCAGGGGTATCAGGTCCAGCATAACGGTAACAGCGTGGTTAAGGCGTGTGATTACGTCTGATAGTAGGGCGCAAGCTTCATTAAGGACAACCACATAAAGTACTAGCAGATGTTCCTAAGGGACTCTAGCGTCTCCCTGGCTGTAGTGGCGCCAGGTGCGGCCTCTCTAGGGAGGTCAAGAGTGACTATCACTAGCGGTCTTGTGGCTATTTCCAAAAGGCTCTAGTGAGTTTGATTAACTCTGTCCTGCTGGGTTGAGTTGGTGGAACGTGTGGACAGAGGGCTCGGCCGCTCGCTGCGCGCAGTCATGTACACCATCCATGCTGTGCTGAAGGATGCCAGAACGTCAACGTCCTTGGCGAGGCTTGATAAGTCAGGCCTGGTGGTTGTGTGGTGTGTGTGGGCTCTGATGATGATTCCTGCCTGACCGAGACTGTGACTTTGGGTTTCCGTTTTCGGACCTCGACGACATTTAGCAGGCGCAAGCTCAAGGCAAGGGACACATCTAAAGACCAGTACTTATCCAAGGCTCGGATCTTGTCGTTGAGAATCGCTAGACGGGAGATGACCTTGGATACCTGCCCTGGAGGGCGGCGAGGGTCTGGGCGGACTTGTCGCTGTTTTTTAGGTCGTCCTTGGTGGAGCTAGAGCGGAGGCTGGCGGTGGTACCCAAGTTGCGCCTCTGATCCCAGATGACATTGAAGAGAACGAGTCGCAGCTGGACAGGAAATACTCCTCTAGCACAAAGTGACCGACCGGGTTGCAGGCGAAGACGGGACACCCGCCTCGAGGCCCCTTTCGGCATTTACGGCGAGGCCGACGCATACTCCAATTTCGACGTCAGCGAAAAGGGCATCGCCTTCATCGCCGAGGATGCCGGGCTCTCGCCCGAGCATGCCGGCATCTCACACGTCTACTATGTGCCCCTCCGCTCCTTCACCGCCGCCGCCGAATGCATATCAGACCGTTTCTCGAATAACTCTCTCAGGGGTATGCGTCCTCCCTCTCCTTTGGGGTCGTCCATGTTTTGAGGTCCTCGAGAGAACAAAAAAGATGACGCAGCCCCGGGTTGGGAGTGTAGCGGTCTGCTAGCCTGTGTAACGACCCTGTGACAAAGCCGAGAGACATGAACATCGGCACAGAAGCTTATCGGACCAGGTTCGCAGAGTAGAGTGCGAGCATATCGAGGTGGGGAACAGGCGGAGGAGGAAGAGGACGAGGAGGGGCATCGCGTGTCTGGGCTGCACTCAAGTAAGCGGTAGTTGTGGGAGAGCACAAAGTAGGACGGCCAGACCGACTACTAAGGCGGCGTGTTGCAGGATCCGACACCCCGCAGGGGTAGAGAGCGCGGTTAGGTCAAGCTCACGAATCTACGCAAGAGACAAGAACGAGAACGAGGGCTCTAAGGAATAGCGCCGCCTGTTGACTGGCAAACCGGCAACCTCGCCGTCGTCGACCGAGGGAGTCTTTGGCTATGAAGGCTAATCGTCTCGGAGACAGAAGGCCAGCCGGTGTGAAAGCAGAATCGGAGGTTCTGAGGCTCGCAGCCCGCTGACTAGATAGACAATTTGATTGCGGTGAAGGAGTTATTGCTGCTGCTGCTGCTGCTGCTTTTGCTTCGAATGTCGCTTGTGGCCATTTTCAGGGGGGCAGCAGAACGGATCATCCATTTGGTGCCTGGTCGAGTGCCTCTAGGTCAGAGACGATGAGGTTGGCTAACGACGCCATGGGGACGACAGGTAGGAGTGCCATGTCGAGAGGGAGGCTGGGCTTGACGCGGGAGCGAGGGAGGGCTGATTCTTGGTTTTCACGGCGAGAAGCAGACGAATCACCATCCCAACCTCGGTGTGATTGTTGACAGGATTGTTAGGTTGACACAGGACCGGGATCGTAATGCTTCAACTGCCACATGTGTCATCTGTTTGTCCTCATGTCATATTGATATCTACCACGCCTAAATTTCATTCCCAGACACAACAATTTTCACTCCATTCACTACCAGGAGCTCGAAATCTCGCCTGTTGTCGCATCGGCGTCGCGGTAATGGCTCCTGCCAAACCTGCGGGCAAGTATTAAACCAGTCCGGCGGCAAATTTCTCAGGCCTCTCCGACCGAGAGAGGACGTAGTCTTTCACCTCACAGCGTCCAAAGGCAACAACAGGCTTCCCCAACAGTCAGGAATCCGAGGTTGACCCACCACGTCAACCAACGCCAGCCGTTGACATTCTGAAAACAGAGTGGCCTCCGGAACACGGCAAGGAGCCAAACTCGGGGAAGGTGACGCGGCCGGTATCCTCTGTATCATCCGGCTCTAGGGCGTCCTTCCATCACTTTTTGGGCTCCGTTGGGGACGAGCGAAGTAGCGCGCTATCGCGAGTGCATGTGGAAGTTGGGAGCGGTTGGTGTCCTGCTAGTGTTGATGCAAACGGTTCACCCAGGGCAAATAAATAGAGAAGCAACTTCAGCGAGGTCTATTTAAGCCAAAGACCACAAGAAAAGGCCGGCAACCCAGCAACGTGTCGTGGCCATTGATCTCTGTTTACTGGTGTCGTCGTGTGTAATACCCCCTGTCGTGATGCCCTCATGTGCATCACGCGCATCCGGCTCCGGTCGGCCGATTTCTCCCGACCGGAGAAATGGTTATTCCGAACCGAGCCTCGTCTCCACGCAGCTGACCCACTCGAAGAATACGTATTTCTTCGGGCTGGATCACCTATCTCTACACTGTAGATAGTCAAGCCGTTTTCCCTATGATCTTTCCTACCCGAACAGTGCCTCTACGACAGTTATGAGCCCAGTTCGCTCTGGTGTGCCAGAATAGTACAGCCCCAGAGTTAGCATCTGAGCGTCATAGACCCTACGGGTTCGAATCCCGCGCAAGCCATGGACAGGGAGCGTTTTAAATCCAGCAGATACAAAGTGTCTTGGAAAGTGAGCCTAGGGGGGTGCTATGATGGCTTCCCTGTTAGCCCAGTGATAGCAGGCAGATCACAAAGATAGATCTCTGCAATCTGGGGGGGTGTGTTGTCCTACATAAGGCGTTAATTGCTGCTTGCAATTAACGGCGTCGTTTTTAGCACGACACCCCCTAAACCTTGTCTTCCAGCAGGCCACTAAAGACGTTGTGCTGCTCTCTGCTTCCTTCTGGCGGGTAGATAGTAGATGGCGACAGGTTAGTAGTTGATGACTATGGCTGCTCCATGTTCACAGCTCTAGGACGTGGCTCCATCCAACAGTAGTTAATGGCGTAGCCATACCAAATGCCATTTCATAGACGAGTCTCTGATTCTCAATACCAAGTGGCCATTTGCTCTGTCGTCTGCCAGTGTAGTAAACATAGACCCCAGTACGGCTTCATCGTACCAATGCTCCCAATTCTATTCCACCACAAAAAACGCCATGTTCCATCACGTGCCATCTCCCATGATCGACAAAAATCTAGAGATGCCCTTGTAGCTCCTTGTGTGCATTGCCTTGTCGCCGCTTCATGTCCGTGGCGTTTTCCCGAAATTTCCTCACCGCGTAGTTAAGTACAATGATGAGCGCAGAGCACTCGCGGTACCCAAGTCGGGTTTCGTCCGCGAGATCCCGCCTGTTATCCGTCTCGAGCAACTGTGTGAGGTCCTTGTCGAGCAAACGGGAGGAATCCTGCACGATGTTCAGATGGCGGATGGTGCTGTCGCTCAACTTGAATAAGCTACAATCGTGTTGGTCCCTCCAAGCCAAATTGTTCATGCACATGATAGTTTTTAACGCCTTGTGGAAATCTTTCAGTCCCTTCGCGTTGGCAGCCTGTGTTTCCGCACGGGTTGCCGACTCGACCGTCATCAGGTGCATGTTGTGTAAGGTTGCGATAGCGTCTGCTAGAGCGGCTTGTCCTTCTCTGAAAACTTCCTTCCGGGCCATCCACTTCAATAAGTCGTCCGAGCCATCCTGGAGCAGCTCGTCAAAGTTTCTCATCCGTCTGTTCAGATGCTTGGCAGCCTCCGCCTGAGCTCGAAGTGTTCGACACTCGCCGTTGCTCTCGGTGGACGCAAGTGCGCGATCGTGCGAAACGAGCATACAGTGGCGCAAGTACACTCGCTCGCGGGCGCCGTCAATCGTCATCGGTAAAGGCTTTCCATCAGCAACGTGGCTCGCGAAGACGAGAGCGTAAACGCCGCAATCCCAGACATTTGGCTGTTGCGGGCACTGTCAAGCGTCAGATACTCAGGGTGCCGACGCATGCAAGTTGAGAAACATACCGCCTCCTTGCGGAAGGTAATGGGGAGATCTTTATCGTTGTACAGCCATCGTAAGTAGTTTGGAACGAGGTTATTGCCAAAACAGCACTGCCTATTGGACATTGAGTTGTACTTGGTTAAAGTATTGTCTTGTGAGGACCACGAGAACAAAACCTAATGGCTGGAGTGGTTCAGAAATAAGAGTGCTTTTGGTTTATTGATCTCAGGCTGTAGTCGCAGTCGATCTCGTTCGGTTCTTGTTTTCGAGGCCAAGGAAAGACTCTCAACGACGCCAATCTTCTTGCATGCAAGACGTCGGCCGATCGTGTTGATAACCTCATCGTTCAACCATTGCTCATCCTCAAGAGTCTTGAGGCCACGCATAACCGTCACCATGTCTACTGTTCTCCGAGCCGTCGGACGAGGCGTTCTCGTATATTCAGGAGTGGTGGGTTGACTCGCGATCTGCCTGGACTGTTTGTCCAATCTCGGCTTCTTGACTGATGCCACGAACGATGTTTGTTGGTCTTTGGCTGACGTCGAGGCGGCCGAGTCGCTGTAGATCCGTTTTTGACACGACCGGGTGGTCACATTCCCAGGTATCAGGTTGGACACTTCATCGCCGTGCTCGGAGGGGGTGATCTCCACGACTGTGTTCTCCTCGGCTGAGGCTCCAAGAACTCCAGGCTCTGTGAATACGGCGTGACGATTTTCATCTTCTTCGACCGTTTCAAGGCCTTCTTCCTCCATGACGGACTGGTCGTCAAGCATGAGAGAGTGGGGAGGAGAAGCCGGATCATAGACCACAACGCCAAGACCATCATCAGATTCCGAATCGTAAGAAGGAGCGTCTTGATTGCCTGCTGAATCGGGCTCCCATGACGTGAACCTCGAGGCCTGTAATTCACGTTCGGTTTGCGATTCTGCTCTTTTGAGAAGTGTAGAGAATGTGACGCCAGGTGACGATGTTTCGCTTTGTAGGGCCTGACGGAGTCGTCGAGGCCTTTCGGGGGAATCTTGAAAAGATGGTCGTAGGTCTTGCAATGGCGTCGGAGTGTGTGGGCTGGCGTCTATGTCGGGGCTCTCTCGATGCGCAGTTTCGATGGACGCAGTGACGGAGGGCGTCGTCTGCCTGGCATTGGCCTTGCGTTTCGACTTTCGCACGGGGGAGGGGATGGCGGCAAGATCTGGGTCAAGGCCAATGTCAGTGGTGTAGTCCATGAGAAGAATGACGAGGGCTTTGTTGGTGGCAACGCACAAGACTTGCCTGTTTGCTGGAAGCGATACAAATCATGTACAACGTGCCCTTTTTTGAGTCTGGGTTGCGCTGTCCAGGCGTCGTAGAGCTGCTCGACGTGCAAGTCGGGACACTTCCGTTTCAGCCTAATGAATGAATCGGTGCTGGCGCGGGAATTGACGATTTCGGAACCAAAAAGAAGCAGTAGGAGTCCGACAGATACATCAAGCCACACAAGTATCTTGGTGTATTGACGTGATATGTCGTCGCGCAGGGTATGGATTACGCCGGCCTGGCTTGCATCCGTGGCGATGTTTAATATTTTGCGGTGGATGTTGGTCAACACCCAACGGGCGAAATCAGTCTTCTTGAGGATTGTGTCCTGGCGGAATTCGGCTTCAAGGTCTAGCCACAGGGTACACAGCGTCTCCGGGGCTGGGTTTGCCAGAGCATTGAGCTTGGTCAGGGTTTCTTCAACGGGCATAACGAATCGTGGCCAGAAGGCTGATGAAGGTTCATGTTTGGATTAATGAACGAGTGTTGAACTGGTAGGAGAGATGTTGTTGCGGAGAAAGCGTTTGGGTGTAGGAAATGTCCTAACAAGAGGGGTTCGTTTGTAAGACTGAGGAAAGATGCTGCCCGTGATATGTGTGGAAAAAGACTTGGAAGGCGAGACGCGTTGGTGCCTTCACTGTTATCTTATCGCCAGTTTATGGCGGCGTAACACGAGATTATGTAGCATAAGACCTGACGTCACTGTCGCGCTGCACGCTGCGCATGTTAACGGGGAACATGGACGGGTCACTTAAAAAAATTGGCCATGAGCCTCCGGCCTCCAACGGAACCGGGATACTCGATTCTTCAAGGGGGACACACCATGAAATGTGTTAAGCCCTATTCTCTCTTTGCACTTTATGCCTTGTCTAGGTAACTGCACTCAAATTCAGGTGGCACCCAAAACGGCATAGAGGGTGGGGCTGTGGGGAACTGCAGGATATTTTTCCACTGCAGTTCTCCACTTTTGGCAGGATTGCCACACCTGCCGCCACAGGTGTGGCACAGACCACGTCCCCACCTTTTGGTCATTCGGCCGATTCGCCGCTTGAGAAGTTGATACAATACGGAACCCATGGCTGGTGTACCTACGTAGTGAATACCTAGGTTACTCCGTGCCTAGGTAACCAGTCCTGCCCCTCCATCTATGCATCAAGCAAAGTTACCCCGCCGTTTATACATCTACGCAGGATTATCACCTTACCGCGTCGCCTATACATAGGCTTTGCTGTAGCCGTCAACCAATTGAAGCTATTCACAACTATCGCCTACGGTGCATGTCACTGACACGTCGCAGGGAGTAAACGTTTCTTTGTCCGCCAACTGTCTTGCCAGAAGTTCCACGAAATTCGCTTAAGTGCTCGTCAAGGTTATAACAGATACACTATCCCTATTGCTAGCCACACGATGACTCCAAACTTTGCCACCAAGGATGCCAAAAGCCTTGCGCCTGGTTTGACGCGACGAACGGGGTTCATTGACGTCGGGTGGGAGTTATCGGTTGAAACCCCGAGTCCATGTGCTTGTGTGATGAGTTGGGGGTCTTGATCGAATGGATTATCGATCCGTGTCACAATTTCGCTGTGGTGACCATGTTCACCACCCATGCAAATCCTAATTCCCAGCCCAGCTCAACAACACCTATTCGCCCGTTATAAGCCCTTTGACAAGACACAGGTCATTACCCCCTGCATTGTTTCTCCGCATCTCATCATGTCCAGAGCAGGTGCCAAGTGTAAACAAATAAACCTCCCTCAATCTCAAATCTCTTTCTCGGGCCACAAAAAAAATAAAAAAATGAAAAAATCAGCCGTTACAAGCAGCAATTGGCAATCAGCGCTGATCAACACCGATGTAGGAGTCGACTTGGTGGCGTCGCATCCAAAGGTGCGGCCACTCGAAGTCTGGCACATGGACTATAATACGGCGCCCGGAAGCGCGTGCGAAAATCCAGCGACGCATTGGTTGAAACAGAAAAACTTTACGGCGACCGGTTTGTAGTTTAATTAGGCTTCTTAGGCTTCCAATAATGTTCAAAACCAAGAAAGCTAGGCGTGGTGCAGAGTTGTATAATGTGCTCAGTTCCCTGGGGAAATGTGTGCAGTCTCCAACCTTTCCTCCTCCTAACCACTAGACTTGGCGGCATCCGCTCTCCCAAGATTCTCTACCTCGGCCTTAAACCCGACTTCTTTCATCTCTCCCTTGGGCGCAACATGAGCAAGACGGTTTTTTACATCTATTGCCTTATTTCTCTTGGGCCTCGTGGCGGTGCGGAGGCCTACCAGACGACGATTGCTCTACCAACAGTCCTGACGATGGCAATCCGCACAATAATCTAGCGCGTTGCACATATGGCATCACAACACTTTGGGACCAATTGCCTCTGACACATGGCATGTTGAGACAGCTGCCATAGGTATGGCAGGAAAATATGGTCTCCGTAATCCTGCCATTTATGTAGGAGTGGGGTCCCTTGGCTACATGCTCCGGGACAGGTGGACAGTGAGGTGCCCTATATAGCAATTCGCGACCTACACAACACAAGGTAGCGAGCGCAAGCTGCCGAGTGAACGAATCATTTGCAATGGATGCCTCATGTGGAGAGCTGCGATTCTCGCGATTTCCAAGGCATGTGTCTGCCGACCCCTTGAGGTCTGCCCCCTCCACAAGGAGCTGGTGTGTCTAGCCCATAATTTTAGCGATAAGCGATGCAGGACACTGTTCTGGCAGCCCTCCAAGGGGGCCGGTTCCGGCTCGTGACGGCTTAAATAATAGAAGTGAACGCGTCTGAGGGATCCCAATCACAGGTTCAGCACGTCGTCAAGGTTGCCTGTCCCATGTCTTCTAAAAAACAGGTTCGCAATTATTACTAAATATTATACAATAGCCATAGGTGTCAATTACCACATCGCCCGCCAAACATCGCTGTTGGCTAACAAGCGTGCAATGGGCGGCTTCAACGCATTGAGGGAAGACATGATTTGGCCAAAATAGGGCCTCCAGTCTGTTCAGGAGTTCTCCTTCATCAGGAGGTTCGCCAAATTAACGTTATGAATTGTGCATGATGACCTTTCGGCTTTGCTAGGCAAGAAGGTTAAAACTCAGAAGATTAGTACTAGGATGCAGGCTGGTCCCGGTACGACGCCCCTCAGGGAATGGTTTAAGAAATCTGCCTGGACAAGACGTGACCAGCAGCGCACCGCGTTCCAACTTGAAAGAAATAAGGAGACAGCCTAGTAAAGAAAGGAAAAGCAATAAACTAGTAGATCTTGAAAGTCTCTAGTATGTGTGTTAGCTGCTAATCGTTTGACTTGGCAAATGAGCTTGGTTGTGGATTATCAACCAAGGGAAAACCCGGCGGCTATACGTACTCTACTTCTCCTTTCCATTAATGGCAACTACCAACTCTGCATAAACTCTCTCTTTAATGACAACTTATGGTCTTATTCGGCTGCTAGCTTACCACTACTAAATCAGGGACATTCTCAGCCAACCACCAACATCTGTTATCTGCATATGCGTTGCAGCTTTAGATTAGAGGCAACCGCTTAACAGGTGTTATAAACATCTGATTCTGAACGAGGCTGACGGCCACTTAAACCTCCCTGGCCTGATTGGCATTAACTATCCTGAGAACTAGCTGGATGCCTTAATTGTCAACACTGGTTCTTCTAGGCGGTTGAATGGACAGGAATTAACAGAACTTGTTGGATCTTGGCGGATTCTGTCAATAGGTATTGGGGAGACATTGGGTACTGCCTGTCTGCACCAAGAGAACACGATTCATTTCGAGCTTCTGTGAAAGTTTGGTTGAGCCGGGCTCATTCTCTTATTTCGCCTGATCTAACTAAAGAAGCAGCTTGCGAGCTTTCTGTCACTATTGTAATGCTTACGTGGTGATAAGCATATTGACAACAGAAGCTTGTGTGCGTCTTCGTCCTGCTCGATTTGAATCCCTGGCGTATCAACTTGAACATGACCGGCATTCCTTGTTGCTGAGCAATGGCTTGTTTGATGTTTCCTGTCACTCGGTACCCTGACATTTCCCGCAGATGGCGCAGACCGAAAGGTCGACGAGGCCAGTAGTTCATGTGCGTTTTGGAATTGTAACATTTTCTAGGTTTGCTGGTTAAAATCTTATATGCTGGATACATTTGCTAAAGGGTGCTGCTTGACCTACAGTATATCCTATACCGAAGCAGTCCATGGCCATTGGATCCAGAGAGTAAGAAGACTGCTGCTGTTGCTCCCAGAACACTTGAGAGTGCATATTTAAGTTTATGGTGGTGACGCCCGAGACGCATTCTTCTGCGAAGTGCTGGATGTAGTCGCTGAAGGGCGTTTCTTTATACATAGTGTATTCTATGGCCATGAAACTGGGAGAGCAAATGGACCGCTACATGTTGGCATGCTCTGGGGTCAAGAAAGGCACGGCCCTACCAGAGTCAGATAGGCGGTCGTTTATGATGTTAACGCCGTTGGGCACGTCTAATGGCGAGACTACTTTTTGTGCTCAACCATGGTGGTATTCCAGCTGTCAATTCTGTCTGCATCATGCTCTCATAGAGTAGGAAAGGTTGGTCGGCTCAGAATGCACCTTTTGAGGGAGCCATCACTGGCGCACTTGTATCAGCGTTTGCCGGTGTGGACATGGCGATGCCTCGCTAAGCTAGAAGGCTGCTTAAGTCAATACGTGCTAGAACCTAACGTCAGGAGGGAATCGGCTACACCTGAAAGAATGCCCCCCCCCGCAGCCACTGTGCTGGCACTGGTAGGACTTCTCTCCTGTGTGGGTTGGGTTGTGGCGATTGAGATGCAAAATTTGGGTAAAGCTCTTGTCACAGCATGGTGTTGAGCAGCGGTAGGGACGCTTGTTGGTATGGATGCAGCAGTGTCGCTTAAGTCTGTCTTTCTACTGAAACTCTGTATAATGTTGATGTTAGATTAGCGCAGATACCAGTAGCCGTAGAGACTAGTTAAGTCATAAATTAGCTTGTAGAAACTAGCCTTGCCACAAAACTGCCAGTTGCATGTGAAGAGGTAACAGGTAGGTTTGTTCTCGACGAGGTCCATGAGTTCCCCTTTCTCTAGGGCTTTATCATGCGACGGTGATCCCGCTGCGGGCGACAAAGGATATGGAAGAAATCTTGAGGCTACGGGTGAGGAGGATAGGTTTTTGCAAGAGCTGCAGGGGATGTAACATTGGAAGGTTCCGAGTTCTGGTCGAGGTTCTTGCTAGTATTTTGACTTTTCCCACTCTTCTCACGCGCATGGAACACTACAACTTCTTTTCGTAATCGACCAACTCCCAGGGATTCAGCGTGACAAGCCCCAGATTCAATCATATCCTGCAGGGATCGACATTAATTCATGCTGTAGTTCCGTGCAGTAAGGTAGCCTTATTCACATGAGCGGAGTATCATCCCAAAAGACAAATCGTTGGTCGCTTACAAGTCTCTGGAGGATCGTGCGTGTCATCTGTTGCGTTGGATCGAATTCTGCTTTTGGAAGGAAAAACGTGTATTGGGTAATGTGGAAGCCATAAGTTGTTGAGTGAGGCCGGTGAAAACGTATAGGCCGGCTCTTCAGTCATGAATAGCTATCCTATAGGAGCCTGCTGTATCCTATCGAGTTTGCCAGACATAACTAGAGAAGACAATCTGTCCTATATGTAGCGCTATAGTTTCACAGCCATGCACGGGTTTCCTGTTCTATGCAGCATGCTCTTTGGCTGAGTCGTACTCGCTTTTGAGAGCATGGGGGAGTAGTATATAGAGATGGTTTTGTGTCGGTACGAAGATGAAGCGGCACCTCTCGTGCTAGCACCCATTCGGGAGCCGTTGTTGCAAGAACGCGGCGCGTCATTTATTGAGCGAGGTATAAGTCTTTTGGGAGAGGGCGGTAAGATTCCTTATTGGGGCTTGGAAAGTGTACTGATTCGATCTTCTGAAAGGATGGACAGGACTTCGTAAGGTGTTCAATATCAAAGAGATAATCACCCACAGCATCTTGCCATCAATAAAATCCAAAGCGTTGAGAATCTTCAGGTTTGGCGTGGTCTTGTAGTCGACCCTATCGTCGGATTTTAGGATCCGCACAAGGGTGGTTGACTTACCACCGTATTCCAGAAAATGGCAATGCCGGCGTAGTATCCATTCTCTCTCCACCACAGAGAACGTCTTTTGCGCTTAGCTTGCTTAGTTTATGTCACAAGGTAAATAAGTGTTAGTTACTGCCCACGTAAATAACGGTATCGTTTTTACGTAACAGTTTGCTTCTATCGGTTGGGTGGATTGGATCGTTTGGATCGTTTGGTTGGACCAAACGGAGTGCCTCGGACGTCAAGACTCTCAATAAGCCTCTCGACACATGGTGATTATTGTTCTAAACACTTTCTAGAGGATAAAGCTTCGTAGGTGCAAACGAAGAAAGCAACAATCACACCTGACATTGTCGGAGTGTCGTTCGGGTACGGGTCGAAATGCGACATGCTTTCCTGGGCATCGAGAAAAGGGATAGGGACACAAAGGGTCTTACAAAATAGAACAGCTGTTCTACGCCATTCAGATGAGCCAGGACAGCAAGGTAATAATACAGGCGTCATATTGTTAGGCCTTTGTCGCTTGCCAGATAATACCGAAGCCGCCAAACAGAGATCCATCTATCTTCGTCATCAGCTTCGAACCCCTTTAGCCTGGGATGTCATTTTCGTTGCCCTGTCGCCAGAGTCTTAGAGGGGTTGCCTTCTACACTTTCAACGTGTTCTTGGACAGCGATTCCGTGCTTGTAAGCAGAAAGCCAAGGTGTAACATATATACTCGTTTAGAAGCACTTACCAGTAGCATACCAGGACCCCGAGGCACTCAATACATAGTAATGCTATTTTAGAATACGCTAGGTATATAGAAATAAGCATATAATCTGGTGAGTCTGGGAGACGGTAGCGTAATAGCTTGAGGAACGGATAGATTACATGTCTCCACATGCGTCCTAGTATAGCGTTGTTGCTTGTAAGCTTCCTAAGATCTAGGCTAGCTAACGGATGCTATAAAGTCGAGAATAAATCGTGGTGTTCATGTAGCAAAGTGCGGTATAAGGCAATAAGCGCCTGCCACTGGATATTGCTCAGCGTTCAGCTTGTATTCTTGGTTGATGACCGAATGTTATAAACCTCGATGCATTTACTTCTGCCATGAAGAGTCCGGCTTATATACCGCTGACTTCAGCCACAAGCCGCTCTTGGCTAATAGGAGGAGTTTGAGGTTGTGTAATCATAACATCTGGGTCGTTTACAACATCTAGGCGATAGAATTTGTTACTACAACTGGCATCTTCCTGTACCCACTGCGTCGTGGCGCTGTACAGATTTCTGTAAGTGAATGGGTTGAGGCTCATCTCTTCTGGGACCAACAACCAAAATTAAATAGGGATTTTGTCACAACTGGTCGAAACCAATATGACATGTCCGGCTCCCAATTGCGTAGGGAACGCCATGATGGATGTTGGAAATGCAATGACGGGAAGAAAAACCGCAAGGAAGCAGCTTGTATCCATGGCTTGGTATTAGCCTGTTTGATTGACCACGGTAAATATAGTAACGTTCAAGCTGGTTTCTGTCTGGTACGTACGTACTATTTCCTAGGGCAATGACTTGAACCAAAGAGACAGGAGAAACAGCTACGGGACAGAAGTGGCTCGACAAGATAGGAGTGTGGCTGAAAAGTACCCAGTCTAGAATTTTAGGAACCAGAATTTAGTTCCTTCTTGGTTCCGTTCCTATAATATCCAGTCAGCTAGTAAACCAGAAAGCTGGTATGTATCTTGGTTCCTGAGGTGTCTGATACATATGTTGTTGTTGGTATATTTAACGCCGGCTATCTCCCTGAGAAGGGCAAAAGGCGCCCCGTTGCTACATTGCATGTCTACAGATCTCCTATTTACACGTGGTACAGACCATGCCGCCGCAGACCGGGGGGTCTCTGGTGTTGTGAGTCTTTAGCTGTCAGGGGCCTGTGGCCCCCTCGACTTTTCATCCGCTCGGTTGGCCCGGTGGTCTCGGCATTGCAGTGCCGTGGCCTTGGGGCTTTCCGTGTGACCTCATGTACCACCTCCAAAGACGATCCTCCTCCTCCCCTTCGCTTCAGACATCACCGCTCTAGGTTTCGGGCTTACACATATAACACATCTTATCGCTTCTTCTGCCTCTCGCCTGCGATCCCCAAAGTCAGCAATACAATATCGCCACAACTCCAAATGCATCTCCTCCCCGTCCTTTCTCGCCCCGCGTCTAACGGCGACAACAAACTGCCCTTTCGACCTCTCCGTCGTCGTTGTCTGTCATCATCGCCTGACCTTCTCTTTCGTTGAGGAAACCCACTCCTTCGCCATGTGCCTCAGCAACACCCGAGCAACGATGTGAAGGCGTGCCCGTCCACCACCTCCGCAAAGGCCGATACCAGCCCATCTCATGGCACAACTGCGGCCATTTGCTCCGCGCCATGCACCGCCAATTAGCCAAGCACCGCGCCACCACGGCAAATTGCCAAAAGGTGACCGCCTGCCTGTCTCCCTTCCGGAAGCCATCGTGCTCCCGGCTAACCGCCCGGTGCCCAGATTGCCCAACCCGAGCTTCTAAACGCCACCGACTGCGCCTTTCCAGACGCCAAATTCGCATCCCTCATAGTGCCCTATGTCAAGCAACGTCTCGCCGTCTCGCCGTCGTCTTCAACCAGCTCGTCGCCAGCGGCGTCATCACCTCCTTCCACGACCCCGACCACGTATGGCGCACCACCTGGGCCCCCTTCACAGCCCGCTGGCTGCTCGATACCTGGCCCCCTCTTCTCGCTACCCTCCGCCCGAACCCGAACCCGGTCCTGGGCCTGGCCCTGGACCTGCTTCCCTTTACAAACCGCCCGTCCTTGACAGAACCGCGACCTACATTCCCTCCATCAATGTCTCCGTCATCAGCAACGCACCTACCGAGCCCTGCGTCGACCGCCGCCGCCCGGCACCCCGCCTCCGCGTAACCATACCCAGCACCTGCTTTGCCTCCCATGCAATGCCTTTCTAGGATTATATCCCAAAAAACAAGGTCTCCTATTTAATCCCTGAGAACTGAATGAACAAACCAGTAGGATATAATGGGCGTGGGGTAGCACTGGAGACCGACAGAATCCGTGCTAAGCAGAGAGCCGTAAAGTTAAGGGAAGTTGTCAACAATAGATCCTTAGAGCAAAATGCTGCTTTCACTGTTGTTCCTATGGAGGATGTTCTTTAGAACCAACCCCTAGCTCTTAATCATCATTGACAAAGTTCGCAGACACTCGCTGCCCGGGAGGAAGTCAATCGCCAGAACCAACCTTTAACCCTCAATGATCAAACCCAAGACCGTTCAAAGACACTTGCTGTAGGTAGGTATGCTACTCAATTAGACCAGCCTCCAATCCTAAACAACGTCCCACATCACCTCCAGACGCCCACCCGTTCTTAGATCAGGATAAGAAGATAACCAGAGTGCCTGCTGACGACATCTAAAATACTACATTCCCACTCAGAATAGAACCCTCGCAAGTGCTATATAACCAGGATTCAAGGTATCTACAGGTATATAGTAAGGACTTTAATCTTTCCTTCATAATACTATAAGTACTAGTTAAGAGCACTTCTAGGTATAGCACTATAAAACTAGAGACTTCCCTACTCGCAAAACGCTTTAAAACCATTAGACTATAGTCCAACTTGTTTACATACATTCTAGCTGTGGTCCAATACCATAAAAGTTCAACCTATATAGAAGCGCTTTTAACTCCCCCAGTCAACTGTCCAGCCCTTCAGCTTGAATTGTTCCGCGGAGGCTTGGTATACTTCCTTCCTTACCTCGAGGTGCTGGGCAAAGCTCCTTCTCTCGCTGCTGAGCCAAACCAATGGGGGTTTGAAAAGGACCAGTGGGAGTACCGGACCCGTAATGATGCACTTGACAGTCCTCACCAACTACGATGGTGCTTTTCTGTAGGGTTGTCTATAGATAGCATAGCTTGTGCCTGTTAGTGGAAGACAGGAAGTGTGTAACCTTAGGCTGGCGGCAGCATCTAGATATATTTGCCGCAAAGTGTTAGTCCCTCTGAGATTACAGACCCACGGTAACGTGTACACATGCATCATAACTATGCCTACAAACAGATGCAAGCTTTCTCACGTTCAAGTGACATAACCTGTCTGTAGGGTAGCGGCCTGCCGACTCAATAATAAGAGTCCTGCTGTTACCTAACTCTGATATAGAACGTGTTCTAAGGATCTTGTTAATAAAAGGGGTTAGTGAAGCGTTTTGTCACTCGTACCTCGCAGTTTAAACAGATAAAAGCATAAAACTTGACCCGAATGATGCGAGTGGCGGAGTGCTATGCCATTCAGTGTCACTTATATTGATTTAAGTGTATCTGACTGTTTCCGTTTACTTTCACGGGTGCCTGTTCAGGCTGGCTTTGGAACGCTGGCCTTGACCGAAATTCCAACGACGTAAGACCTGACCTTCTGCGTCGCTGTGGCCAGGTACTCAACAATAAGACGCAACAAGGCCTACTAAAACTCTGGAAATATGTCATGTTGATTCAACAGTGCCTTTGACGGGCTTTTGAATGCTACCCAATTCAACCAACTACCGTCGTCATATGTTATGCTTAGGAACAAAGCCCTGGCGTCTCAAACCCAAGACGAGATTTAACATATCGCCATCCACACCCATTTCTGCAGACAGGTCGATCACAGCTCAGCCTACAAGATCGAAATTGACGAGCTGCGTCTTTTTGGCCTTTTCTTAAGCAGAACTAGCACCAGGATTCATCTCTGTATTCTCCGCATGTTAGTATCCCCACCAGATCGTAAAGAATGCAAGGCAACCATCTTTAAATCACTTGGTCTGTCTGGTGCGCAAGAAAGTAGACCACCGCGGCTTGCAGGGAAGCCAAAGCCTCCAATGGCTGAGGGCTCCAAGAACCTGGAGGCCACGGAACGGAATGCCCATTGGCATTCAGATCTTTCGGAATTAAGCTTCCGCCAGGTGACGTATACATTGCTATCTCGCTGTGGCCATCGCATTCTACTCAAACCTGACCCTTGAATCAGCTGAAGGTCAGTAGCAGGGCCGATGGCCTAGAAACGCGTCGCAGTGGGACATCGGCTTGGCGCCATTGCAAGGGTGACTCCCACCTGAGCGAATCAATTACAAGACCCAGAATGCGCTAGTGACATAGCCTTGGCCCAGTTGGCCCCTAAATATTGACCTAATCTAGCATCGCAGAGTGTAAATCCGACTTCTGTGTCTTGACAGGGTACAAATCTAGCCAAGAAAATAGGGACACAGAGGAACAATGCGTCCTTCTATATGCCGTCACGAATCCGACGAGGCCCTAAACTAGGAACCAGCTGGTTTTATGTCTGGGCGCCTAGGGTCCGACAGGATAGTAGAGGCAAGGCAGGCAACAGGCCGCATCCTTTAAAGTCAACCGGTATAACGTTTGTTCTTGGGAGAGCTAGACAATTTTTCTAATGCCAAAAGTCTTAATATATTCACAGTTCTAAAATGACCTTAGAAGGTATCACAGGAAGCTTGTGTATGTGTGGCGGTTGTTGTCAGCTACACCACGTGCTATGTCACATAAACAAGCTTAAGGGCCCCCTTTATATAGGCCCTCTACCTAGGAGATTTATCTTCCTATAATATAAGCCTTTTTTTACTTATTTATATCTCCCTACCTACTATATACTTTAGCTTATAAGAGTTATAAGCCTAGCTTCTATTAAATCTTATAATACCTTTATTTTATAAGACTTATATAGTATTATAATTCTTATTAGCTATATCTAGCCTTAAAGTTAATATACTTTTAGACTTTATAAAGCTTACTTACTACTATAATTAGCCTATATAGTTTAAGTATCTTAAGTATAACTATAATATTTATAGTATTTAGTAATATATTAACCTTAATTGTTACAATATTAACTATCGCCTAGATATTAGTAATATAGATTAACGCTAATTAGTTAGAATAACTACAGCTAATTTGCTATAGATCCACCAGATCTATAGGGATATTACGCAGTGAATTCGCCACGTAATCCCACAATAGTTTTCCTTCTTTACATATAATTTAAAACTAGTATTTACCCCTATTATTTATTACTACCTATTAATACGTATAGTTAACTATATTACTATCCTAGTAAAACTAACACTAATTAGTAGTTAACTTTATAGTAACTACTACTATAAGCTACTACAGATTAGTAAGGTAATATAAGAAGAGGTAATTTTTCTATTAATTATTTACAGTAGCCCTAATTAGTCACTAAGAATCCTATTTATAAATACCCTTATAATAAGATTACACTATACGCCTATTATAGGTTAATTTATATTACCTAGTAGTTATATCCCCTTAATATAGTAAAAGTAGTAAAAATTTATATTATTTATATAAGTAAATTAACTTTATTACTATATAAGAAGTCCTCTATCTAACTATAAAAAACACCTTACTTTACGCGCTAACCTACTATTAATTAGTAATTATTTACCTTTTACCTTCCTTTTATTATAAGCCTATAAAGCTTACTAACTTTCTTTTTTTTATATATTTTTCTTATTTTTCTCTAAATTATTTTATATTACTAATATAATAGCCTTTATTACCTATAAGCTTACTATAAGCCTTCCCTTTTTAAGTTTCTAGTTAACCTTAAGTCTTTATAATTATCTATACTACTAGTAGTAAATCCTCTAATAGATATATACGCCTTTTAATAACAGTTAAAAAAAACGCCTATAACTAAAAAGTAGTTAGGCTAATAGAAAGTAATTATAAGTAAGTAACTAAAATAAGTAAGTATAAAGAAATAATAAGTAATATATAAGAAAGTAAATTAACTAAGTAACTTATAATAATTTATAATAAGTACGTAATACTATATAATACTATAAGGCTAGTAGCTATAATAAATAACCTATACCTTATACTAAGTAACTTTAAGAAGTATATTATTCCTAATCTTTAGGGGAGAGATTATATTATAAATATACTAAAGGATCTTACTAAGGCCTAGTAACATAACAGCCTTACTATTATAGTAGTGTATTATATTACTAAGTATAAGGTAAATAACTATTTATATAGTATCCTTTAAGCTAAGGTATAAGTTAACTTTAAAGATTAGTAAACTAAGGATTTTACCCTCTTGCTATATAAAATACTTAAGAGGCTATATAAGTGCTTTATAAGCTATAAAGTATAAATTAATTAAGTAAAAAACTTTATAATTATAATATGTCTTTACTAAGCTATTTAAGATAATAAAACTATTATCTAGAATAAAAAGATAATTAAGACTACTATATAAAAAGTTAGAGGATTTAAAGAGCGCTTAGTAGATAATAATTTCTATAAAAAGATTACTAGTATAGTAGTATTACCTATTAAAGCTATTACTATAGTAAAAGCAGCTAAATAAGCTATAGCCTATAAATTGCTACTAATTACTTAAGTAACCTCTTATAATAATCTATTATTTATACCTCCTCTAGCCCTATTACTATAAAAACCTTAGATAACAGCTAAAATCTATAAAGCCTAAGTCTAACTACGTTTTTTACTATTAGTAACACCTACTATAATAGCTATAATAGTAAGTAGGTAATATAGCCTAATACTAAGGTAATTAATAGACTTAATAAAGTTTTATATAAATAATCTAGGTTTAATATATAGTAGTAGCCTATATAAAACTATTAACTTAAAGTTACTATTTTTCTATAACCTTTATATCTATATAAGTATACTATAAAACCACTATAGCGTAGTAGTAATAGTAATACTTAAAGAGGAGCTATATAAGTATTACACTACCTTATTACTTAGTTATTCTAATAATTTTAATATAATAATAGTAAAGCTTAAATAACACTTTAAAGGTAATAAAGTACACCTTTTACGCCTAGCTAAGCTTTACTATACCTCCTTTAATTTAATTACTAGAGAAAACGCTAGTAAGAGTAAGCTTAAAGTACTTAAGGTACTTATTATGTAAATTACTTAGTTAGTGTAGGTAACTACTTATAATAGCACCTTATATAATAAAGATTATTATAAGTAATTACTTACTTACTACTATAGTATACCTAAATACTTTATTACTATCCTTAATCTACCTGCTACCTTTAGTAGCCTTTATATATAATTATATAGTAGTATAGTAAATTTACTTCTCTACTATAAGCTATAGTTATAATACTTTACTAATAATAATTATAATAATAACTAATACTAAGTTAACTATAAGTATAATAGCTAGTGTAACTATAAGGTAGACCTCTAAAGACAGTAAGGCTATTTATAAGGCCCTCTATAGTTAGCTAGTAGTAAAATACTACCTAATAGTAATTTATTTAAGAAGTGCTTTATTTATAGTAAATTAGGCTATTAGTTAACTAAGCACACTAAAGAGGAATAATAAGCCTCCTTTACGTAGTATAAAAGCACCTACTTTATATAGGCTTTATAGGCTACCTTTAGTTACTTTCTTATTAACTATAAGGGTAATAAGCTAATTTATCTTAAAGAAGTAAGTAAAGATAGTAAAACTTACCTATTAGATAGTAAAAGCTATAAATCTACTATATTTTATACTATAACTACGTACTTTAGTAAGTAGTTAATTAATAGCCTATTAACCTATAAGAAGTTATATAACTAAGTGACTTTTTATACTATTACCTATAAAAATCTATATAAAGAAGAATTACCTAATATAAACATAAAAAGTAGTAATATCTTTATATTTAATAACTACTACTTTACGTCTACCTTTTAAGGTATTATACCTAACACAGGCGTAGCTAAGATATCTATAGCTAGCTAGTAGTAGTACTTTACCCTTATAAAACACCTTAGTAAAGAGATCCTACTAGATACTACCTACACTAGTAAAGTAATAATTTACTTTAGCAGTAAGGATTACTATAAATCCCTTAAGGTAATCTATATACCTATACTAATTAGTAAGCTTATTTTCTATATAATAATAAGTAATACGCTATTTCTCTTTTACTTATAAGATATAGATTACTATAGCGTAAAATTTAATAACCTTACTAACTAGCTTATTAAGAGTAAGATTATTATACTTATTACCTAAAAATAAGGCTATATATAGATACTTTTAGAGCTACCTAAGAGCGCTATTATAAAGTAACACTTAACTAATAGTAAATTACACTAGATTTACTATAGATTTAGCTACCTATTAGTAAATTACCTTTATAAGTTACTTAAATAAGTAGGTAAATCTACCTCCCTTACTGCGCTTAAAAAGATTAATAAGTACTACTATTACTACTAACTTAACATAAAGGCGTCTAGCTACTTTAAATTTACACTATATAATAACTATAAATTTAACTATAAAATCTTTATTAATATAATATATATAGATAATAATAAGCCTATACTTTATATAGTTAACTTAGCTACTATATTTAATATAGTAAGATTCTTACGTTTAGTTACTATAAAGTATATATAGGAGGCACTATAAATATACTAAATTAATATATATCTTAGGCCGCCTAATTAGATTACTACTAACGCTAGCCTAAATTTTTATATAGCTAAATTTAAACATACTGCCTATACGTTACCTATTAAGGTTAATAAAGTGCCTATTAAGGCCTATTAATCTATTAGTAAGGTTAAGTAATACTATACTACCTTTTACTATACGTATAAGATTATCTATATAGACAGTAATTATAAGCCTAAAGTTACCTTTTAACTAGCTATTAAAGCTATTAATAATACTGCTAGCCCTAATAGCCTTATACTAACTTTACTTATTTTTAAGGCATACCCCTATATTATAGATAATTTACTATCTACTCCTTCTACTATATAGCGCACTAAAGTAGTAAAAAAGGCAAAAACGTAATATAGTAAATCTATATAAAGAGATAAGTATATAATACGCTAGTAATATATAACAGCCTAGATATAATAAATACTATAGCACTACCCCTTTAATTACTTATCTATATATAGCGTAAGAAAGATAACTAGTAAGGCCTGTTTTACCTACTTACTAATAATAGTACTATCTATACTATTAAATTACCTTACAGCCTATATAATTTTTATATTACTATAGTAAAGCTATACTATATAGTATAAAAAAAAGGCTAATTAGCGCTACTACCTATAATAGCTAAAGGAGGTAATAATCCTATATAAGTATAAGGAGAAGAACCTATAATAACTAGTAAATCTATAGAGGAAGTACGTAATACTATTATTATTAATAACAGGCTACCCCTATAATAAGGCTATAGCTGCCTATAAAAAAACCTAATTACTACTTTTTTTTATAAAATACACCCTACTATTAACGTCTTTAATATATACCTTACTATAAAGGAGGAAGCTAACTACACACTTACTATTAAATTACATAAAAAAGGTATTATTACTACGCCTAGTAAGCCCTTTAAAGAATCTAATAAGGTAGAAGTAAAAGCCCTTATTAACTATAGTATATTTTATATTATTACTTATAATAAGAAAACGTATAGTAATATATAGATCTTTAAGTTATATATAGTACGTAAGGTTAAAAAAAAAATAAGTAACTATATAAAAAATTATAGTTAGTTATCTAAGGTTATACTAATAATAGTAAGGAGATAATTCTTATATAGTTACTTATAATCTAATAAATAGCCTAGTAACTAATCCTTACCCTTACCCCTTTACTTTTATAATATAGATTTTACCTCTAGTTATATAATATTACTTAGGCGTATACCTAATCTATAACACCACTTAACTACGTTATTCTTATAAGACTTCCTATATAAATTTACTACCTTTACCTTAGTAACTCTATTATAAAGGTAATAAAGCTGCTTTATAGTATTACTAAGGCAGGCACCTACTAGTAGGCTATATATAACTACTATTATAAAGAGAATCTTTAGATAGATTTATTAACCTTTAACCTCTACTTACTTATTTTATTACCTAATAATAAAGATTTTAGTATTATTAGTATATAGATAGATAATATAATTAGCCTTATAGATAATAAATTCTCTACTTATAAGAAGAAGAAGCTTAAAAAGGTAACTTTTACTATAAAGCCTAAGTAACTATTAACTATTAATAATTTTATTACTTTTAATAGCAGTATACTTTCCCTTAGCTATAACAGTAAAATAAATTTTTAGTAAAAGGATTAAGGTAAAAAGCTTTAACCTATTAATATAGATTTACTTACTACTAAGTAAGATTTTATCTAGTAAAGGGCCTATAGGGCGTATATTATATTAATCTACTAACCTAAGGCTTACTTTAACTATTTAGTTACTATATAACACTAAGAACCTATAGAGGAAGAGATTAAAGCTCTTAATTACTAGATTAAATAGTAAATAAGTTACCTTAACTACAGCCTGCTTTTTCTACTAATTAACCTTATAACTATAAAGCTCTTTATCTTTATTAATAGCTTATTTATAAATAACTATAATTTTACCTTATAACTTAGCTTTATTATTATACTTACTAATAAAAGTAACGTTATATAACCTACTACTAATAATAAGAAATTTACACTTACTAGTAATATTATTTACTTTAGCTTAATAAAGTATAAAAGAGTTATATATAGCGTGCTAGCCTCTAAAGTCTATAGTATAGTTACTAGTACTAACGTTACTTACATAATTAGCACTATACTTATAATAATTACTAACTACCTTAAGTTACTATAAATCCTAATATTCCTTTATACTAACTTATACTCCCTCTATAAGTGCCTTATAAAGCTTAGCACTACTAAGGAGAAGTAACTTATAATTAATATTATAGCGCTTTACTAGTTATATAAGTAACATAAGATTTATAAGATCTAATAGATATAAGGAGAAGATAACCTAGTAGATAGATTTATAAAGGTATTACTTAATAAAGCGCTAGAGCAGTTAATTAACAGTAGTTAATTAGAGATATAGATAAATAGATAGGTTTTATATACGTAATAGATTATATATATAAAAAGTATTAAATACTTTTTAGCCTTTTGTTTTTTATTACGTTTTTAGGCCCTTTATAAATAACAGAAAATAAGGGATAATTTATAGCAGTTTAGAAGGTCACTAGGCGCATATACTAACCATTGCCAGA
>NW_007361100.1:49163-75683 GCF_000149035.1 Colletotrichum graminicola M1.001
ACCTTATCACGCTGCTATCGTCTGGGTGCGGCTACTAAACGTGCCTACGCTCGTACCTTGCCAACCTGCATTTCCAACCTTAACTAGCTCTATTCAAAGGACCTGGTTAAGTCGAATTCGACTTAAACAGTCAAAGTACTATGCGGGCCTTGAGCCGCGTACAACAGAAATCTCGCAAGCAGTAACCTGTGGAGGGGCGTCGAATGGTTACTGATTCCGAAAGCGCTAGCTTTTTTGCGCGTAAATTCACTTTACGTATAATTCAGAACTAGTATTTACCCCTATTATTTATTACTACCTATTAATACGTATAGTTAACTATATTACTATCCTAGTGAAACTAATATTAATACTTTAGATACCTTAAACTTATAAAGCCTACTAGATCTTATTTTTATATTACTTTAACTAGTTAAAAAATAAGATATATAAAATACTACTTATTATAATAAAGAGTATACTAGTTATAAGGAGAGAAAAGTAGCTACTATAACTTCTACTTTTAACTTTAATAAAAAAGTACTTAAAAAGCTAAAGCTATTTATAGTAAATAATATCTTAAAAAAGTAAAATCTACTTATTAAAGGTGCTACTATAAAAGCCTTATTATACTTATAGCTTTTATCTTACTATTAACTTATTTAAAACTAGGTTATAAAGATAGTATTAGTAATACTATTAATAGCTATATAACTATAAGCTAAGGCACTTAGGACTAAGAATCTTTAAGGTATAATCTAGGTTCTCTAGAGGGACCTTATACTAAACTAGAAAAGCACTTAAGATATAGTGCACTAAAAGTACTAAAACGTCCTTAATAAAGCTAGAGGAGGGGTTAACCCTCTTAAGTAGTATAAGAAGTAGACCTATATATATTTTTATATAAAGGCCTATAAGATCTTAAATATTAAAGGAGTTCTTATAGTAAAGGATTTCCTTAATACTATAAAGATATATATTAACTTATTATAAGGTAACTAGGTATATAAAAACCTAATCTAAAAGCTTAAATTAAGTAGACTTATACTTATAGTAAAAAAGCTTACTTAAATCTTTACTACTATAAGTTATAAAAATATATATTATAAGCTATTTACTAAGAGTTTAGAAGTATTTTTTACTTTAGTAAGTTATTTAGACTCCCTTAATAAGAAGAAGTATAAGTGCCTATATAGTAAAAAATACTATTAAGAACTAAAAACGTATAAGTATATAAAGTTAGCCCTTACTAGTAGCGTTAAGGTAAAGTATATATAAGTGTCTCTCTTAAAGGTAAGGCGCTAGGAAATTATAGACTAAGTAGCCTCTAATTAGTAAGAATCTATTTATAATACTTTAATATAAAAAGGTTAGCTTATAAAATCTAAGATCCTAACTACTAAGCCTTAAAAGAAAAGAAGTCTACTAAGTTAATTAATTATAGTAGTCTTAATTATCTTATAGTTTAATACCTCTATAAGTAAATCTATAAGAGGTATCTTTACTACTATATATAAAGGGCTATACTTACTTTTAGTAAGTATAGTTATAAATAGCTATAGTGTAATACACTTAGTTAATAATAAAAACCTTCTAGAGGCTAATTTATATATACCTTTTAAAAAAAATAACTATATTAAGGCTAACACTTTATAGCTTATAGTACTTAAGTAAAGTAAAAAGATATTTTAATAAGCCTTTATTAGTAATAATAGTAGTAAGCTAGACCTTATACTTAAAAACGTTATATAGATAGAAGATTTCTATATTAATATTATTTCTAAATCCTTACTCTTAAGAAGTAAAATCTAGTATTATAGACTTAACTATACGCTATACTATAGTAAGGTTCTTAATAGCCTAATTATTAAAAGGCTTATTAAAAAATAAAACTTAGTCTTCTTTAAATATAACTAGCTTTTTTCTTACTTTAACTTTCTAATTCCTTAAAGCCTACCTCTTATTATAGTAGTCTATATACTATATTTAATATACTTATTATACTAAAGAAACTAAGACTAATTAGATAAGGCGTACCTATAGCACCTATATATAAGACACCTAGCGCTAGATACCCTAGCGCACTTAGTCTTTAAGGCGTAAGAGGTAAGGATTAAAGGGCTAATAAGAATTACTTATAAATCCTATACTTAGACGTATATAAAGAAGGTTATATTAAGAGGTAGATTAGAGTTAAGAGCTATACGCCCTTAGTATTATATTTTCTAAGACTTATTTAACTTTAATTACTTATAAGCTAGATATTTATAGCTACTAATTACTAAAAATAAGTATATATTATAAGTAGTTAGCTTCTTTTTAGCTAATAAGGATTAGTAGTCTATATATATAGCGCTTTATAGGCTAGAAGCTTAAGTTATAACCTAATAAGGACTCTTAATATATATTTTTTAGTCTAATAGAGAGCGCTTTATAATTAGCCTAGAATTTAAAAAGGATATACTATTTAAAGTATAGGTATAAGAGAAAAGGATTATCCTTAAGCTCCCTTTACTATATATAAAGGAACTAGTAGGTAAAGTAGAGAGGGTAGGCTAAGAGGTTATTAATAAAAGTATTACTATATATATTACTATAAGGCTTCTTAAAAGGCTATAAAATAAATCTATACTTATAGTAATTAGTATTTTAAACATTAGACTATAGGAATTAAATAGTTAGAAGTTACTTATTAAGGTAGAAGCTAAATAGTATAAATAATACTATTAGTAGTAGAACCTTATACTTTTTACTAAGTATATAAGGAGTATACTTCTACACTTAGGAGGGCTATATATATATAGTTACTAAGCGTACCCTTTAATATAAGATTATTAAAAGAGAATATAATAAAGAGATTTTAAATAGCTTTTTTAAGGATATATTAGGTATCTAGTTAGCTATATACCTAATATATATAACCTATATATAATATAAATACTTAGCCTTAAGTAAGTAATTATTATATATAATATATACTTTAATAAAAGCCTTTTTTATAAAAAGGCTTATAATAAGGCTAAGTTACTAATAAGGGAAGTAAAAGAGATTACTAATCTAATTAGTAAGTAGATATATATTACTAATAATATACTATAAGCTCTTAGTAATCTTAATAATAACCTTATTAAGGATACACCTAAAGATAATATATAGTTAACTGTTTCTTATAAGCCTTAAGACGTTAAGGATTAAGAGATAGCGCTAGAGAAAAAGCTAGCTAATAATAAAGGCTTAATATATATAGTAAGAGGATTACTTACTTTAAATCTTATACCTAACCTACCTAATATAGTAGGAGGTAAGTAAGAAGTATATAAGGAAGATATTCTAACCTATAAGGGCTTACTTAAGGGCGTTAGTAAGACGCCTTCTATAGATAAGGTATAAAGGCCTAAATACCTTAATAGTAATTAATATATAGTTATTATATAAGGCAGACTAGCTGCCTATAGTAAGGAAATAATCTTACTAAAAATTATAGTTAATATAAACCTACTAAAACCTATATAATAAATATAATAACCTTAATAACTAATAGCTCCTTATAAGGAAATATATATAAGTAAATAACTTTAGTAAAGAGAAGTATAAAAAGGCTAAGAGGCTAATAGTATCCTAGTAATAATACTTCTAACTAAAATATTATAGTTAGGACATAAAGAATATACTTTTTTTACTACTTTTTTACCTAATTAATAGGAAGTAAGAATAAAAAGCGCGTTTATATACTAAACACTACACTCTATTATAAAGGGGGTAGTAAAGAAGGTGTATATAAAGCGCCTATTAAAAGGAAAAGCTATCTAGTTAATAAAGAAGAAGCTTCTTAATTTACTAAAGCGCTAGAGGGACCTTAACTAACTACCTTAACACCTTATAAGACTATTTTATAAGGTAATAAAAAAAGAGATTACTAAACTTAAGCTAATAGGAATATAAGAAGTAGTTAACTATATACTAGATATAAATTAACTATTACTTCTAAAATAGGTGTTTATATATAAGTTTTAAAATAAGGATCTTAAGCACTATAAGGTATATATATATATAAGGGGGAATATATAAGAAGATAACCTTTTATAAAATACTTATATATTAATACTTATAGTAAGATCCTTCTAGGTTACTATAGCACTTATAGTATAGTTTAACTTAAAGGCTACTTAATATAATATAAATAACGCTTTCCTAAACGCTAAGCTTACTTTAGATAAAAAGCCTATTTTAGTTAAGCTTCTAGATAGCTTTAAGTAAAAAAGTAAGTATATTAAGCTTAAGTAAGCACTATATAGCCTTTATAATACGCCCTTATTATAGTATAAGACTTTTTTAGCTATATTAAAGTGTCTTAGTATAGGCCTATACCTAGAAGAAGTATATATATTCTAAACTATAAATAAAAAGGTAATTATTATTTTTTATATAGATAACTTTATAATTATCTACTACTAAAAGGATAAAGCCTAAGTATAGGAGATTATTAAAGCTATTATAGTAGAATATAACCTTAAGGACTAAGGTAATATAGATTACTTTTTTAGTATATAAGTAATTAGGGATAAACTAGTAAGAAAAGTCTTCTTAGCTTATAATATATATCTTAAGTAGGTTACTAAGCGCTTTAATCTTATAGATAGTATTATACTAGCTATACTACTACTAATAATTAACTTTAAACCTTTTAAAGGCTAGGTAACTAAGAAAGTAATTAAAGACTACTAAGAAAAGGTAAGTAGTGTGTTATATATAGCTATTATAATTTAACTAAATATAGCCTTTACTATATTAATTCTCTTACGTTTTTTAATAAACCTAGGGCTAATTTATATATACGCTATTAACTAATATATCTAATACCTATATAAGACTTAGTATCTTATACTTATATATAGCTTAGATTTATTAGCTTAAGCGCTATAGATTATAGGTAATATAAGTTTTATAAATAATAAAAAAACTTAATAGTCCTCTTAAGAATATATTATTTTACTATTTAGAGGCCTTATTATCTAGAAAGTAGTATAGTAAAATATAGTTATAATATTAACTACTAAAGTAAAGTTACTAAGTCTTAAGTATACTATAAAGGAGATAATAGCACTTTAGTGTCTTTTTAAGAATATAGCCCTTAAGCTAGGTAATATATAAAAAATATATTATAATAATTAGTAAACTATACGCCTTATTATAAGTAAGAGGGTAAGGATTATAACTTATCTTTAATATATTAATACTTAGAATATATAGCTTTAAGAGAGGTATATAGCTAGTAGCTTTAAAGTAGTATATCTACTTATAGATAAGATACTAGCTAATAGGCTTATAAAAAACCTATTATAAATAAGGTTTAAGTATTTTAAAAGCTTATTATACCTAGTAGATATATAATAGCTTATTAGTAAAATAAATATAATATAAAAGTAAGGTAATTCTTAATAGTAAAACGTCTTTTTATTTAATAATATAGGCTATACTTAAAAAAAAATAAAAATTAATAGCCTATAAGCCTAAAGTAAAAAGTATTCTTACTTTAAAGAGCCTAAAAACAAAATAACTAGTAGCCTAAAGGCCTTACTACTTTATATAGTAGTTAAGATAACAGCCTAAAGGGGCTATAAAGGCACCTTTAATAAGAAGCTTAATTACCTCTAAAAAGGAGGCCTTTTTTACCTTATAATTAAGGCTAGGTATGAAGGTAAAGCTACTTATAACACTAGCCTTACTAGAGGCTATAGCTAAAGCTAGACCTTTAGCCTCCTTCTTTTTATACTTCTTTTTTTTCTTCTTTTTTTTCTTCTTATACTCCTTTTTCTTCTTACCTTTAGCTTTAGCCTCCTCTATAGCTAGTAAAGCTACTACTATTAGCTTTACTAGCTAAAAGATCTAGTAGATCCCTTAGTATATATTAGTAACCTCTTAAGAATTAGTTAGCTATATATCTAAAGAACTAAAAAAAAAAGATATATAGTATATAACTAGTTAGCTACTAGCTTTTTAAGCTTATAGTATAAGTTAGTAAATAAAGGTAATACTAAAGGTATTACTAAAGCGTAAGTAACTAAGAAGTAACCCTTAAAGTACTAAAAGTAGTAAGCCTTATACCTTATAGTAATAAAGTAGGCGTTAGTGTTATTACTATAAAAAGCTATATATATATATAGCTTATATTAGATATCTTACTTTTTATATTTCTCTTTTTTTTTTAAGAGGTAGTCTTTTAGTATATACCTTTAAATTATATATCTTATTAGCTAAGGTTATACTTTTATATATAAGAACGTATTATATATATTTCTTAGGAGGCTTAAAGTCTTCTTTTCTAAAAGAAGGGCTAGCAGGAGGTAGTATAGGGGGTACGTTAGGGGGGCTATAGGGGGGGTAGTAAGTAGGGAGGTAGAGATAGGCTTAGGAGGGCCTAGGGTAGAAAAGGAACTATTACCTAAAGGCGTACTAGAAGTATTAGTAGTAGTAGTAGTAGTAGTAGGCTACTATAGCTACTATTACTACTATTATTACTACTATAGCTACTACTACTACTCTTACTACTACTACTAATACTACTACTACTACTAGATAAGTACTAAAAAGTATAGCTATATAGCGGCTTTATTACCTATAGGTAGGAAAGTTTCTATTTAGGTAGTTAGTAAATAAATTATAAAAAGAGCTAGAATACTATACTTATAGTTAGTATTAGATATATTAATTATTATTTATCTTTATTTAAAAATAACTATTAGAATACTATATTTTAGTAAAGTAGTAGTAAGGTAGTAGTTATAGTAATTTTATAAGTAACTTATAACGTTATAAGTAAGTATAAAAAAAGAAAATACGCTTATAACTTAAGAAGATATATTAATAATAATAATAATAACTATAAATATATATACTACTATAATACTACTAAAAAAGGAAATTAATAATTAAGTATAAAAATAAAAGTATAGATAGCCTTTTAATAAGTAATATATAAAGGAATAACTATATTATACTTAAATTATAACTACTTTATATATTTCCTTTATAAAACTTACTTAATAATATATTCTTTATATTCTTTTTATTCTATATATATTATAGTAAATAAAAGACTTAACTACTATAAAGCTATAATAGCTCCTTTTATAGTTAGGGGGTGTATTATAAGAAGCTTATATATATATAGCAGTTATTATTAGCTATACTACGTGCTATATTATATAAATAAGCTTAAGGGCCCCCTTTATATAGGCCCTCTACCTAGGAGATTTATCTTCCTATAATACAAGCCTTTCTTTACTTATTTATATCTCCCTACCTGCTGTGTGCTCTAGCTTGTAAGAGAAGGATTCAAGGACGAGGGGTTAGGTGATTATAAACCCGATTATGCTGATAGAGAGACAGACGATTTTGATACAGCAACAGACAATAATAACAACTACAACTAAAGTATGCGACACCTACAAACAATGTCTTTTTAGAGGGCTTACTTAATATAGGATACTTGTTTGAGGTTAGTGCTGTATGCTTTTCGTAAATGGTATGTTTGGACGTAAGCTTACTACATCTATTTGTTAAGGTAACAGTGGTGATATTAGTCCGCGAGGACGCTCTAATTATAACATTATAGAAATTATATATTGCTTGTGGAAGATGTAGACGGGTGAAAGAGCGGATGGCCTGTGCCAGCCGGATTGGCGTTCCGCTGAGCTGTCTAGTGTCCTGCGAGGACAGTAGAATGTCAACACTCCCCGAGGGTGAGGGCTGGATTAAACCTGCACGCAGCCCCTGGACTCGGGGTACTCAGACAATTCTTCCAAGTTCCCTCTTGTCTGGCCCGGATAGTGAGGCGCAGCCAGTCACCGAACATGCTGTCGACGACATATCTCCCTCGCGGTCTCCAGCCAGCGGATGCGACGTAATGCATCCCTCTGGAGCAGAAGAAGCTGGGCACACAGCAAACCGGGAGCGATTGGAGGTCCTCTAAATTCTGCGGCTGGCAGAATGCGATCACACTATAGGCGGCCATTGATGATGTAGCCGCTACGGCCAGTCGCGGACTAATGAGTATTCACCTCGCCTCGGATAGTTGTAGCTAGTATAGGCAAAGAATAGAGAACACTTTTATAAGCTGTTATTGAAACGTAAATAGCTGTTGCCGCCTAGACAGCGATAGCCTTTGTACGTTTCATTTTCGTCACCTTGTAATGTGACTTGCTTGCTACGCTCCAAATTTGACCAGATTCATCACCACCACGCACAATGTATCATGACCCATGCGTGAGCTGATACAAGCATGCTGCCGACTGCCCTGGATCACTGCTGCCTGGCATTGCCGCCGGGTCGTACTCCCTTGCTCTGTCTTGACTGCATGCAATGAGCGTATTGAGCGATCCACCCTCGTGCAGTTGCCGTTTGCAAGACATTAGTGCGTTTCCTACTGCCATGCCGTAGAACCATTTGGGTGCAGACGTAAATATTTGGTTCCCTTACCTGAGCGGCGTCCCTAAAGAGAACAAAATGCTTGCCGTCTTTGCAGAACTGTGCCACAATGCTGTAGTTAGCGCTCTACGCCTACTGGCTGTACTCTGTGGCTACGACACGGTATGTGACTGTTGCCGCTCCGACGCAAAATGATGAACTGACAAAGGGCAATAGCCAAAGTGAACCAAAGAACATGAAGGAGTGCCAGGCTGATAGGAATCCGTTCAGTTGTTCCTAGATTACCTCTATTACCTCCTGCTAAAATCACGGCAAGGCATGCTTCCGTGAATTACAACAGTAGCGTAGTGATGTATACTTCCTCAACCATGTACCGCGTCTTCGCGCTTTTGGGCTAACCTGCTTAGTCCACGCTGCTCATTAGGACGTTCAAGAGGCTTTCTGGTTCACTGACGAACCAGAAGGAACCAAGAAGCTGGTTCCCAATCTTGGTTCCTCGTGCAAATGGGCAATAAGTACCAAGATTAGGAACCAGCTTCTTGGTTCCCACACTGTCGCCTAAAACCTAAAGATATCTACATGCATCAGTGAATGCTGCTTTTGCTGTTCTGGCCCCCTGAAAAATACACATGCATGTTTATGCAGCATTCACCTATGCAACAGAAGACCTATTGTCTGGCCTGTCCTGTACAGTGTTCTTTTGTCTTCTAATAGCTGACAGTGAGTGTTATGAGACGGACTGTATGGCACTGTATGAACTGTATTCGGCTCATGCAGTAAGTACATACAACTCTCCCTTCTATTTATTTTTCAACCCATGGGTGCACGGACCCCTCTGTTAGAAAAACGTATGGAAGGCGCCCTGTACCCCTAACAGGGCGCACATTTCCGAAAATCCCTCGACGCATCTGTCCTCAACACCACCACTTCAGGATCCCTTTCCTCTTTAACACTACACAACATCAATCAGATGCACACCACATCAAGCGACTAGGCAAAGGCTACTTCTGGAGAGTTTAAGCTGATGCAAACGACACACACTTTATGCAGCCCCGTGCAGCTGCAACTGGCTGCCCTAGGTTTTTCTCCCTCTGTGGTTTTCCCTAGGGCAGCTCCTAAATAGGTAGAAACTGAAGCAATTAGTATCGGATACTTGTTAGTACTATCTAGGAAGGAGCAAGGGAATCCGGCCAGGTGGAGGATATCCTGGATTAATAGGCAGGAATAGAAGGCTCAGGGGGCTGGCGGCTCATTATGAAGGCATATCCAGAAGGAAGGAACACACCGATCGAGCCCATAGGCACTTTAACGGAAGGAACAACAACCAATTTGACCTCCTAGGAGGTTAGCGTCGGAATATTACAATAGGCCGGTTCCGGCTGAGTGCTTTTTGTATATCTCCTTAGCTAGCTGCCCTAGGCGCCCTTTGTCCTCTACAGGAACGTCCCGGCGTTAAATATTACAACAACAACAACAACAGCAGTAGGTACATAAACCATAAATCAGTGCCAAAACATCTGGTTTGTCTGAACGAGACCGACCACACAAACCAGATCGACACGACCTGGAATCATGAATTCACCTGCGCTCACTCTTACTCTTCTTCTAGAGATACTAATATCCCTACCCCCCATTCCCTCCGTGCATCCTCTCTCCCTCTCCACCTCTCTCTCCCTTCTCTCTAAACTCCCTCCTCATTCTCGTGGCACTGCCCACACCGTACTCATCACCAGTCCTAACTTAGAGCTAGCCAAACTAGTAGTGCGTCCCGTAGGCGTAAAGCTCCTCCCATCTAACTGCAGCAGATAGGAGTAGTGGCATTCTTTCAGGGCATCCTGTCGTAGGGAACCAGAGAGCCCTAGCAGGGAAAGGTTATCAGGATATCCATTATGAGTTGTCAGCTAGTGGCTTTTCATCTTTACTACCTATAGTTATAGTAAGAAAAAGCAAATCTTGCTTGTCCGTCTTTTCATCCTAACATGGTGTTTCCATAGGATTATCTGATCTGTGTCATAGCAGCCCCTCCACACCCACCAAAAATTCGACACTATGCCTTTTGCTTGTTTCTCTGTCAGCTTTCTCAAGCTTCAGATCACCGGGATACCTCCTCCCGCGACGCCCGGCTTGCTACCCGCATACCTCGGCTCTTCCGGTCTCCTTGGCCAGGTTGCCGCCCTTAATTCGTAACTCTAGGCTGCCAATCAGCCGCCATCCTTCACAACAAGCTCAACTCCTTTCTATCTCCCCCCCCCCTCTCTCTTTCTCTCTTTGTCCACCAAGCCAGCACCGGCCGCTGGCTCGCCATACGTCTTGGATAGGCAACACAACCTATGCAATCGAAAAGACGTTCTGTCATTTATTCATGTCATATGCCTTGCATAGGCACGTAAGCTGGCCATATGCCTTTAGTAGGCATACAGGCTGTGGAAAAGATCCACGTGGCATCATCACGCGTATTCCGCTTTTGCGATACCACTGGCCCGCCCGCCAACGCAAACCCCGAGGGACCCTGCGAATGGTCTTCGATCTGAAGCCGTCTCTGGCTACCTCCAAGGCTCATGCACAGCCTGACTGCAGCAGGCTGGCCCTCGGGGGTATCAACCACGATTCCAGACTTCGTCGTAATCGTACAAAAGACTATCTAAATTCCGAATCGGTGTACAAAACTTGCTCTATACGTGATGCATGGAGCCCTTCAGATCCACTTCCTACACACACCCTTGTCTCATTCGAGGAAACACCGTTTGAACCACGGCCAGTAGACCTGGGTCGACCACGTATTCAGCTGCTCTAGGAATGCCGCGACCTGGTGTACACCTAGTTCTGTGCTGGTGTGGCCGAAAGACTTTTGCAACCAGAGAACCGTCTTGAGCGAGTGGGCTTTTGCCGGGCCGTCGAGAGATTCTGGAGACGTCGCGACGTAGGACCAGTCGTGGCCCTGGATGAGGACTCCATGCAGGGCACCCAGCTTTGCCAACTCATCGTTGACGAGTGCGTCTATATCCTCCGGCGAGGCTGACGCCCTACCCTGTCGTCGCAGTCGTTCTGGTGCGGTCCAGCCGAGGAGCCGGCGTAGCATCTTCCAGTGCGTCGCCTGCCATATGCCGATCTGCAAAATGGCGCCGTTCAAATCGTGCCCGGGCCTCTTAGTCTCCAGGCTCACCGAGATCGGATATGGACAGAGCGCGACGTATGAGGTGTGATTGAGACTTGTTTCGGGCAACGCCCGTCGCAAGGCGACAATCTTGCTCTGCAAACTGACATCAGGATCAGCCGAGGGGTTGATATACATGCAAAAGTCGACCTTCTTTTCGGCTTCGCCCTCGGGTAGGTAGTCCTTGATGATGGGTGCAGTTGTACTGGTGGAGACGAGTCAGCTTTGCAAACAAATGGTGAGTGCACCGGGGTCTCGCGGTATCGACTCACCAAAGGCTGAATTCCCCTAGCCTTGCCTGTCGGCCAGTGGCAGGACGCAAAACCATCCGTAGTAGCATGTTGTGGACGTCGGCGTTCCAGACCGACTCGTCGTGGTCCATGAGGAAGCACCGCCTGGCGTCTGCAACTATCTCTTGCGCGTTGGCTGCTGTCAGTCGACTCGCTGGATGGTCTTTTGAGACGGCATAGACGGCGTCGTCGAGGTCGGCGTCGCGCATTAGCGGCACAAAAGATGGGTCGTCGCGGCGGGATTGGCAGAGGACGCCGCGGCATCGCTCGAGCGACCGGATCTTTTGAAGCATGCTCCGTATGGCGGCCGGCGCATCTTGATCGGTTAATGCGTCTGAAAGCTCGCGCTTGACGATGCCTTCTTCCTTTAAAGGGAGCTCTATGAACTTGCGCCGGGCAGAGGAAGAGGCGTTCGACTGGCGGTCTGAAAAGCCACTGGTTGATCGCGATTTCGTGGGGGATCTCGAGGCTGAACGAGAGGCTCTGGGCCGGAAGCTTGTATACAGAGCGGCGTTGGAGTGCCTCGTCGGGGTTTGGTCCAGATCGACGTCGCGAGGGAAGAAGAGTTCCGTGTCATTGCCGTCGATACTGTCGCGAGCGGAGCTGGCTCCTTTGTGTTTTTTGGGAGAGGTTGTCGTGTCGCCGGGGACCATGAGCGGAGCGTCGAGCCTGCCCGGCGGAGAGGTTAGTGATTCTGGCGACAGTGGATACTCGCGTTTCCGTTTGCGACTGGAAGAGTCTTGGCTGTTGTGGTCTTGTGCTTGCGGCAGGCAATCCTCGATAGATTGTGCCCATGAAATGATGGAATCCCACATGTGCTTGTAATCCGGGGGGTTGTAGCGGATCTGCTTGCTCGTGTTGCGTGCGTGTAGACTGGATTGATCATGGTTGTGGTGATGGACGTGTGGTGGTTTGATGTGATGACATAATAGGCTGTCACCCTAGGCAACGGTAGCTTGTGCTTGGTGACAACTGGAAACCTTACGTAACCAATCCAAGCCTTGATGCCTTCACCGGCCCCGCGCAGGGTTTCTCCGGCTCCGGAGAAACATGCTCTCCGGTCACCCTCGGCCCCACACGGGTAACCCATTCGAAGATACGTATTTCTTCGCACTGGACCACCCAATCCTCTACTGTAGATAGTCAAGCCGATCTTCCTATGGTCTTTCACCCAAACAGTACCTCTAAGACATGTTCCGAACATTTGAGATACACACAACATAACGATCAATCAATTCAAGGATATAGCTGCAGTATCATAGGCTTCAATACCAGTAAGAAAAGCCGAGGGCAGAGACAGACAAAACCTTTGCGGGACGCAACTCCTACATATGTATTATCACAATACGAGAAAGGGCAGTACGCATGCAGGCGATGTGATTTGAATCCAGTAGGTGCAATGCGCAACTGGCATCATCTACACGCACATGTACATCCAGCCATGGGGATGTGGCGTCACGGTATGAAATGCAACTGGGAAGCAAGGAACCAGGGCCGGACTTGCAAACAGACTCACTCATATCATATGGCAAGGCCATGGACGGCAGGACCGTCGCATTCGAATTCCGAGCTCGAGTTGATGGATGTTGAATGCGCCCTTCTCCCCCCTTGTCTTCCTCGTCAACGCCCACCATACCGACTCTCCCACTCGTTGCCGTCTGATTCTGTCTCTTTTGAGCTGTTTTGTCGTGTCTTTTCTTCATTTGTCCGTCCTTGACCAGCTCCAACAATACCACCATGGCATCCTCTCCCACCTCCGCTTCCCCCGCCGCACTGCCGCCGCCGCCGCCCCCTGCCCCCGAGCAGGACCAACAGCACCAGCAGCATCAGGGTGGTCTCTCGGTCAGACCAGAGAGAAGGACACAAGTCCGAGAGCTCCTTGCCGACCTCGACCGCGCCCTCAACCACTTGGCCGAAGGCCCTGGTGCCCAAATCGCCGACCTGTTCCCCCGGCTACGGGCCGAGTTCTGGAAGGCCGCCTGCGAGATCGCCGTCTCGGGCATCCACTCCGGCCAACCCCATGACATCCGAGACTGGCCTCTCTGGCTTCGCGCCCGCATTCCCGAGCCCCGCCTCTTCTCCACACTCCACCCCGTCTTCCACCCAGTCGTCGACGAGATCCGAGCCTCCCCGCGCCGCGGCCAGCGCTTCACCCGCGCCGCTATGGTCCTCGGCCTCCGCGACTACCACATGCTCCTCGACTTCGGCACCACCATTTGCTCCTCCGAGACCGCCCTGCAGAACCTCGCCGCCTTCCGCTACCTCCAACCCGCCATCCCAACAGACGCCATCGTCCGCCAGGTCCAAGCCCAGATGCTCCTCCGCCCTTCTCTCTCCCCGCAAGAGCCCCCCGATCCCACCGTTGCCGAGTGCACCGCCGCGTTGAATCGTAAGTTGCCATTATGTAACCCCCGTCGATAGATGCCGTTTTGTCTTGCTCCGGGTGAAAGTCATCAAACACGTGAAGAAAACATTTCCTTGAACCGCAGCCCTTTCTCCATGTTGCAGGACAACATATATAGTGTACATAGACTTGGCAGCAGATTCTATACACAATCTTAGGCGTAGTCCACCCCACCGCGTGCTAGTGCAATTCTTCTTATTACCTATGACCCCCCTTTGCCTCGGTCACTAGGAACAAGGCTAACATCGATGGTCCCTATCAGATCTCGCACCAGGCTTCAGCTCCCGCGCCCGAGGCCCTTCCCGTAGCGTCTCCCGTGGCGTCTCTCGTGCGCCATCCCAGGCTGTTTCCGATGCCGGAACCCGCCGTTCGGCTTCTTTTGCGTCTGCCCTCCCCGAGCCCGTTGCCCAAACGCCCGTCTCCCGAACGGCGCGAAAGCGCAAGGCGGCAGACCGAGGCCCCAACCAGGAGGAGAACGAGGACGAGGACGAGGACGATGACGATGACGATGACGACTATGGCCCGGCTCGTCGCCCACAGCGGAAGAAGCGCGCCAACAAGAACCATGCCCGGCCCTCTATTGAGGGTCAGGACGAGGCGCGTGCAGAGGAGCAAGAGGCGGAGGGAGGCAGGGGCAGTGGCGGCGGCGGCGAGGGCGGCGACATGTCGAGTCCCTTTATTCACTCTCTCCTCAGCATGGGGAACAATGACTGCCATCCCGGCGGCAACAGAAGCAGCAGCAACAACAACAACAGCAGCAGCAGCAGCAAGCAAGGCGGCCTCGAGAAGCACATCGCCCTTGTCCGAGAGCTAGTCTCCCTAGGTGCCCCAAAGCCCGCCCCTAGCGCAGACCCCGGCCTGGCCGCAATGTAGGACGTTGTTTGGCCCACGTTTGAAAGGCTAGTGGAGCGAGCGGGCGAGCTGGAGGAGGAGGAGGAAGTGCTATAAGTAGAGGAAGAGGAGGACAAGGACGAGGATGCCGACCAGTCCACCATCACCCTGGACTGTCATGCTCAGGGCTGTTTTCCCTTTTTGGCTTTCTCTTTTTTTAGCATGAATCAATGGTGAAGCTGGGCCCCGTCGCCCAGGAGCGGTTGCTCTAACGTCACTGTTCCCGCCGACCTGCATCTGTGGAGTGCACGCCAAAAGCTAGCTCCAATTTCAACCGTGGGCCGGCAGGTTTTGGAGCTCCGCCCCATCTGCCAGACCTGGTGGTCTGTGGGTGGCTGCTTGGCTGAGTCAGCCAAACTCCAATTTCAACCGAGGGCCGGCAGGTTTTGGAGCTCATGGCTACTGGCTCCTGCGCTCCTTCTTCCTAACTACCACCCGCACTCACACCTGCCCTCTGTTGCTTCCTGCACTTGCTTTGCAATTGATCAACACCTTTGGTCACTGCCTTCTACGTCCTTCTTCTTTTCCTTCTTCTACCTTCTTCCATTGCACCCGCTTGTCTACCTCGACATCTCATCATGTGGGCGACAATGCACAGCAGTCAACATCGCGAACCCGGCGTCAATCAATGCAATGGCGCACAGCGGAATAGACATCCCCCTCGACGATGACTCGGGCATGCTACAGAGCGCGCCCCTTCTCGAAACGCTGGATGAGCTGAACAAGATCGACATCATTCAGATCGAAGAACACATTGACCAACTGTGGGACAAGCTGCACGCCAACTTTGCCGAGACAAGAGACTCGTCAATCACCGGTGGCGCCAGCTTCATCGTTTGGGCTCTCAAAAAAGTCGAACGTCCGCTGCTCTGCCGAATCCTCGACCGCGAGCACAAGGCCGTCCTTCAGTCCATCACTCCAGACTTGCTCGGTCGCCTGACTTCACTAGCCGATCGCTGGGACGCCTCCCCCGGTCTCCTCTTGGATCTCTTCTCTCACAAGATCGTCTCTTCTCGCGCGTGCATCGATCTTCTCAACAGCTTACACAAAGCGAGCCCCGAACTTCTTCTCACCGACCTTGTCGATCAGTTCAACAGCGTGCCACGACACAATACTCGTCGCTGGGGTCCGCGAGCCACAAAGAACGCCATCAGTATGCTCAAGGAAGCTGTCGGTCACTGTACGTCATCCGCACGCCCACTCTACTTTGTCGCTAACATGTTTGCCCTTCTTAGTCAAGCCTGCCCTTGTCGAGCGGAAACATCGTCCCGCCGAGGATCCCACGCCGTCCCCCGAAGGCGACTCGAGTAGCAATGCCGGCGGCGAGGCCAATGACTCCCCCGACAGCTCCAACGAACACGAATCCGATTCTGGTACCGGCGGCAAACCCACACGAGACAAACGTCGTCGACCCCTCCCTGCCGAAGCCCCCTCTACCAGGACCCGTAGGCCAGCTGCCGGTGACGATACGACGAGGGGGGAAGGTGTGCAACGCCGTCCGACCGTACAACCTGTTACCGGTAATTCAACTCAGGTGGAGCAAACGCAAGCTCCCACAACCCCGCGTGCCGACCTGCCTGCTGCTTCACCAGAGCGACCCAGAAAGGAACGCCAGACTTTGGCTGCTTCTCCGGTATCCTCCGAGTTTCCCTTCCAATTTGATGGCAATCATGACCTTGGCGAGTCTGACTTGGACGCGCCCCCATCGATGCACTACTCTGATGACGACGAACACGACGGTTTCCAAATGCCCGAGTCGGATCCTTGGACCGGGCCATCCCGTCTTCAAGCCCCGCAGCGTCTTCGCAAAGCATGCCCGGGTGCACAGGAGCCGCCCGCCCCCAAACGTCGTCGACTCACTGACATTGGGCCCATGGACTGCCATGTCACCAGTGACAGTGACAGCCTTGGCGGTGGGAGCATCATCACAAACATCAGCATCGACCTCACTCCACCACTACCTTCTTCACCTGTGGTCGGAGATGGAGCTGCTTTCGTCCCCGTGAAGGCTAGGCCTGCTTCTCTGTCGCCACCACGACTTTCACCTGTTGTTAGAGATGGACCTCCTTCTCCTTCGCCCACCAGACCAGCCGGCCCGTCTTCTAGTTGCGTGATCGTATCCGATCAATGCGGACGAGAAGTCAACCCTATTTCTGATACATCCGAGGAGATGAACCCCACCTCCATCATCCCATACGTTCCTCGGCCGCCGTCGGTGCTCAAGCATCGTCCCGCCCTCGCAGACATCTCAGAGAACCTATACCGCTTGTCGCCGGGACAGATGCTCAACGATACCATCATTGATACCCTCCTCCACCGTTTGTCCCTGATGAATGGTCAGGTCCTGGCAATCAGCAGTCTGGTCCTTCGCTCGCAGAACATACCCGATCGTGTCTTTGATGCAATCGCCCGAGCAAACTACGACAGGATCCTCATGCCCATCTGCCGCAACATCCACTGGGTCTTGTTCGTCTTCTCCCGCCAGGACAACAAGGTGCGGCTCTTTGATTCGTTCCCGGGCCTTCTGCCCGTCGACCAAGTCGCCGATGCTGTCGTGTTGCCATTCCTCCGTCGCTTGGGTGTGTCTGATGGGATCCAAGTCGACCTGGATGCGAGCCAGGTAAGTGTCCTCGCTCGGCCTTTGCAGTCTCGTGCGGGAGTCACCTAATGACACACCGCCAGTGCGCTCGTCAGCAGAACGCCGTTGACTGTGGGCTTTTTTTAATATTGTCTGCGTACTACGTCTTGGGAGCCTCGGAATATGTGCCAGCAGACGTCACCTCCGAAACGCTTGATGCCTACCGCCAACACTTCCTCCAGTGCCTCTTGACCTCTACCGCCGCTGCTCTACCACCCGACGAGATCAAGGGCATTGCCGTCCTTGGCAAGGTCGAGAAGGATCGCCTGGCCTCTCTCGCTCGGTACACTCTCGAACTCCGCGCCCGACGACCCTCCCTTCAGCGGCTCCTCAATTCAGCCGACATTTTCTGCAATTCGACAGCAGTCATCCGCCAGCTTCACCAAGACGAGTTACGTAAGTGGGAGACGTGCTTTATCGCTTCGGCACTCGCCAACGCGCACGCGACCCACGCTCGACTTTTCCGCAAGGCTTTCGAGATGCAGTCCGAGAGACGCAAGAAGATGGAAGCAATGCGCAGACGCTACGAGTTACGCATGGCAATTGATACTATCCTTGACAACGTCGACCCGGACGACCCGCGAGGGCCCTCCATCGGTCGGTCCGAAGCCGCGCATCAGTCCGAAGCAAAGGGCATGATGAACCTCTGGTGCGCAGCCAACATGGCAGCAGACTTCTTCTTGGAGGATGCCAGCAGTAACCCTGCTGAGCAGGCCGGCCACAACGATTACAACCCTTTCACCATGTGTGTAGTACACATCATCATCACCCGCTATGCCAGACAAAAACTTGGACGTATCGAAAATCGAGGATAGCAACACGTCAAGCTGGCCAAGCTTTTTTATATGAGTTACAGGGACAAACGACAAAAGAGTTGGTCAATGTCCAGACACGCGGTACAGGTCACAGATAGTAATACAATAAAGTAACAATGCACAAACGTTTTCCGCTCGCCATGTTTGAGCTCATGTGTCTTGTGGCGAGCCCTAGTAGAGTGAATACCTTGATACTGGGGAACAGCCTGCTAGGGCTGGTATTGGTTTGAGCTACGTCGTCTGTTAGGCCAAGCGTCCAGGACAAAATGTCTCGGGTTGGTACCTGGACAGACAGCACTGGGTCAACTAAGAAGCTGGACGTGCCAGAGACACGGCTCTTGGACAAGCGGCTGAGCAACGAGAATGGTCTGATGTGAAGGCATAAACCACCTTGGTCTGAGCATCGCAGAACGAGCGAGCTTGGTGCGGCGTAACCCCCGCCCACAGGATAGTGCGGCAACGTTGCAGGCTTTGGGAAGGACCCTAGCTGACTGGCTGGCTGATTGGCTGGTTGGTTTTCCATACCTGATTGTTGTTGGGGGAACTGGCTGGGGATGACGGTCGGACGCCTTGAGTAGGGGCGCGGCATGCGTGGCTATTGTACATGGTTACACAGTTGCTGCGATGGTAATACCTCATGAGGGGCAAAGAAAGCCTGGCGCACATGGTAGATGATGTGTTGGGCTTTATTGACAAGGATGAAGAAGGCAAAAGTACGTGCCCAACAGTTGAAGGATCGGATGATTATCCATTAATCCGGATGCTCGACTGCCTGTCTGTCTCTTTCGCCTTGCATTAGCAGCCACTTTGTGGTTGACAGCAGGACCCAGTACGGGCTCTTGATCGACCATTTAACAGAGAGAAATTAAGTTAGCGCGAGGTGCGAAGCTACTATGTAATCATCACATAGTAGATGACTAGATGGCAGTACGGAGGAGTATGTCAAAAGTAGTAATCCAGAATGCCAAGACAATTTAAGTATCAGTACAAGGAAGTACATATGAGCCTGATGCTTACTATACTTCTCCCCACCTACTATACCTAAAGTGTGCTTGTCTCCCCTGAGACATTGAGCTCGTCTCCCCTAAGAGATTGAGCCTATAGGTTGTTGGCACTCTAGAGTCCCTTAAGAGTCCAATAAGACGAGGTATCTTGAAGTCTTTCCTCCTAGATTCCCCACTTCCAGTCTTGGCACTCTGGATCACTACGTTTGACACGCTCCACCGTACATAGACTGGAAATCGCAGAGCTTCCGTATTTGTGGCGAACCTAATAATGAAAGATGATGGAGCAAAAGACAGAGACTAACTACTAGTTATTACTAGTAGCTGGCAGGCTGACTGAAGATTCCAGACGTAGGTCTTCATGGTGCACCATTATCTTCCCCTCGGGTGTTACTTTGCCGCAAGCAATAAGAAGCCGGCCTGGTGATTATAGTTACAGTTGTATGTGTTACGCAATATCTCATAATCTAAAGTGGCTGGAACTATTAATATAAATGGGCTCATCCTTATAGCAGCTCTTGAGGGCCTGGTATAATGCCGACTAGTTAAGCCTATAAGAAACTGATTTAATAACAGTTGCCCTATAGTAAATCGTTAGGGAATAGGCAGTGATATAGCCCCACTCTACAGGTGATTCTACTAATTATATAGCCAGGATTGGCCCGGGATTTCCTGACCAAGAAAGAGGGGGTTTTCCCCTGTTCCTATAGGATTTCACTATAGTTCCACATACAACAACACAATCAATTAATCAGCTATTACAATCCCTACAATTTGACAATAGCAGCGCCTGTACATTAATTGCCTATCAAATACCCTAAATGTAGGGTTAGCCTAGAAGTGGGGGAGGTAGGTTAACGCTTACAGCTCTAGCGGTGTGTAGTAAAGTTTAAGCTTTATCTGTAGGTTATAAACTATCACAGTAGTAGGAGTAGTAGTGATACCTACTGTATTTAGTTAGGCAGCTGCAGAGTACTATAATTGACTTTATGAATTAATCTAGTGATATACCTAGAGGATTTGTATATGACTCGCGTCTACAGTGTAACTATACTATGTAGTTTAACACAGCGGCAAGAGTACAAAACTGTGCCTATAAATACATGCTTCCTACTATTAGCAAAAGGCAGCCTATTCATCTTAGAGTTTTAAGCTAATTATACTTTCTGTCTAAATTACTTTATGATGATTAACATGCTTGTTGCCTTCTTAGTCCTGCTGGCATTACCAGCCAGTCTAGCCAGCCCGACTAAGTCTGCTGCTGACACGAACTGCAGCCAAGTCTCAGGGAACAAGACCATCTCAGCTTATCAACTATATCCTGCGAATGGCGACTACGATACAAAGCGCTGTGTCGCATATCTTAGGTACAGCACTGGTCCCTAATATTGTTTGCTAAGATACTTAAGCTAATACTCTTCTTAGTGTCCTGTACAACTCTACTGTGGCTGTCTGGGACCCCTCTATAAACTCAATTGTTGAGACTATTACGCTACAGGGCCTAAGCTTTAACCCGCTCCTACATGCCAGCGGTGTCCGCCGTGACCCCCTAGACCGCCTCTCCATCATCATCAACGCTGGCGACGCGTTTATAACAAACGGCCAGAATATCGAAGGCGACAACTTCCTCGTTAAGTACGATCTTAACACCCGCCAGGAGCTCTGGCGGAGCAACCTCACCGCCATTATCGGCGGCTTATATGGCGGCTACCAGGACACCCAGACCGCCACTGATGGGACTACCTTTGTCCTTGGTACTTACCCTAGTAGCATTATCCGCGTTAGCGCTGATGGTAAAGACGCTGCCCCCTGGTACCTACGCACGCCTGCCAACCACACGGTCCGAGGTATTGGGGGCCTTGCTGTCTCACCAGACGGTCAGTCGCTGCTGACCACAGACAGCGAGGACGGGCAACTGTACCGCTTTAACATGTCAGCCGCTAAGGGCACACCCGTCCGCATCCCGCTGTCCGGCGCAGACCTTATCGGTAAGACCCTCATGGGCGTTTCTATCCCTAGGCGCTACGGCGGTAATGTTTTGCTTGCTACGGACGAAGCTACTGGGACGGTGGTGCTGCGTTCGAGGGATGGTACTTGGAATGAGGCAGAGGTCCTGGGAACGGTGCCCGGTTTGCAAGCCGAGGGCGGGTTCAGCACCGCAACGGTGCCGATCGGCGACAGCGTCTACGCCGTTTCAGATTACTTTGTAGACGCTAAGGTCGCCGGCTCGCTGGGGGGGAACCGGACGGAGTTCCTGTTAGTTGACATCACGCCCAATATCGACGCGCTTCTAGCCTAGTTATAGAAAGTAACAAACATGATAGCTAGAGAAGCAAGGTTTCATGTTCCTTCATAAAAGCATAGTAAGCCTTCTAATAGATAGAGGTTGTCTCTAGATTAGCTACTGTCAAAGTGGGCGAAATGGTCGCACGCGCCCGGATCAAGGTGGGGCAATTGCCGCAAAGGGTGTGAACGGCCGCTGCTCATGAGTAGTGATTAGTGGGCAGGAGGGACTTTTTGTTACTAGTGCCACCCTAACTTTATGCTTGTTATTTTTAAAGCACGTAATTAGCAGCGATAACCTTGTGTTAATTAATTGCTCTGTGGTTGTTAAATGATAGGGATTGTAATGGTTGGTTGATTAATTGTTCCATGTGTGACTATGGTGAAATCCTGTGGGAACAGGGAAATCCCCTTATTCCTTGGTTGGGAAATCCCGGGCTAATCCCAGCGATATGATTAGTGAAATTGCTATTAAAGAGGGGCGGTTTTACTACCTATTCCCTAGCGATTTGCTATAGGGCAACTGTTGTCAAATGTAGCGGAATTACACGTGAATTAGCCGGCGAATGCACGGCTGCCCTATGGCGAATTGTCAGGGAATGGGCGGTGAATTAGCCCCACTTTTAGGGGTAACTTCACTAATAATATCGCTAGGATTAGCCTGGGATTTCCTAACTAAGAAATAGGGGGTTTTCCCTATTTCTATAGGATTTTACTATAGTTATATAATATATAATAGAATTAATTAATTAACTATTATAACCCTTATAATTTAATAATTAATAGTCTAATATATATATTTATAATAACTAATATACTTATTTACTAATTAAATACTATTATAATAATTAATAGTAATAATAATAATAAAGTAACTATCTTATAATTATATAGTAATTAGTTTATATAGCTTAATATTATCTAAGTAAAAGTAAAGTATTATAATCTCTAGGAGTATATTAACCTAGAGGTTAAAGTAGTAGACTAATTAATTTTTAAAATATATTTAGAAAAACTAATAAAGCTACTTATAGTATAATATATATATACCTTAACTAAAAATAAGCTTACTACTTACTAAAAGGTTACTATAGCTATAGTAATTACTAAGATATCTTAGTAAGTAACTATATAGCTTTATATAGTAAAAAGTAAGGCTATTATAGCTATACCTAATAGACTTATATATAACATTAAATATATAATAATACTAAATAATCTTAACTTATATAATCTTATATACTTAAATAGCTAAATAAGCTAGTATTATAAAAGAGTATATAAGTAAACTACTTAGTAAAAAGGTATTAAAGATATAGCTAATATAATTAAATCTACTATATTTATAAATCTTTAAGAAAGATTTTATAAATCTATAAATTTACTAGCTAAATAGCTTAATAAGCTTAGTATAATAGTAAAAATAACTAAGAAGAGCGTATAAAGTATACCTATAATAAGTATAGTAAAGTGTTAGTAAAAGCCTAGTAAAGACCTTAACTACTAAAAATAATCTTACTATATAGCTTAATAAATAGAATATAGCCTATAGTAAATTAGTATAAGTTAATTTACCTAACTATTAATAGCTATTAATTTAGTTTAATAACCTTATTACTATATTATAAAGTAGCTTACTTAGTGCTTAGCTAGATTTATATATAGTAACTAGTAAAATAATAAGTAATTAGAATAATCTTAACTAGTAGCCTTTTTATAAAATAGTACTAAAGAGGGTTAAAGCCTTTACTAATAACTTATTATATTATACCTAAGCAGGCTATAGCGTATTTAGGCTAACTAAAAGTAATAATAATAATAGCTTAATATATAGTAAAGATATAGTAAAGGAAAATAAATTAACTAATAAGAGGTATTACTATTAGTAAAGTATATATAAAAAAGTAAAGTGCTTTATTTTAGAGGTAATAAGAGGTAATATAAAGATAAAAAATAAGATATAAGATAAGATAAAAAATAAGAGATAAGGAATATAGTTATAATATAATATATTATATTTCTACTTATAGAACTAAGACTTCTAGTCTAGATAGAGGGAGAAAAGGGGATTATTTATACTTATTTTCCTAAGGTTATCTTAGGTTTCTAGAGATTTCTTCTAGATTCTAGGTTATTAATTAGGTTTATTATTTAGGTTATTATTTAGTTAGGTTATTATTATAAAACACCTTACTTATATAGTTTACTTAGTGTGTTTTATTCTTAAAGTAACTCCTTAGGAGAATAGTGCTTTTCTTAAAAGTACTATTCTTTATATAGTAATATTCTTATCTTTTATAATATATAGTAGGATTTAGAGTAGTTTTATAGTTATAAAGTGTATATAGTGTATATAGTATTATAAATACTATAATATATATTTTACTTATTTTTAATTCTACTTTAATATTTATAGGCTTTATATAAGGTATTAAAGCTTAATACCTAATACTTTATATAATTAAATTTATAATTAAATTAGACTATAAAGTAAATTTAATTAGCTAGTTTAATATCTTTAGGACTAAAGGTTTTTATTATAATATTAACTATTACTTAGATATTAGTAGTATAGATTAACACTAATAATACCTAGAATAATAATAGTTAATTTACTATAAAATCCCCTAAGGGTTTTATAATAATTTCCTTATAGATCTACTAGACCTATAGGTATATTACGTAGTAAATTCACTATATAATTCTATAATAGTTTCCTCTTAATATATAATTTAGAACTAGTATTACTTAGATATAAAAGCTTATATAATTATAACCTTAAATTTAACCTTAAATCTAACCTTAAATTTAACGTTATTTATAACTTTAAAGTAACACTACTATATAAATATAAGATATCTAATATAACCTTTACTTCTAGATATAGACCTATAGAGATTTACTCTCTAGTACTCTATCTCTAAGAAGTATAATAAGTAGATATATAGAAACAGTAACTAGATTTACTCTAGGGTACTAAAAATAGAAATATCTACTTAAATAAAACTAGATATTAGAGCAGGGTAGGGCAATTAGCCTAGAGCAAGATAGTATACAGGCTAATTAAAAGATCCTAATCCTAATTAAGTATAGAGATATAAGCTAGCGTTAATAGATTTAGAGATAGATACATATAATCTATCTTTTATACTTATACCTACCTTCTAATTAAACTAGAGCCTCCTTATAATTTACCTTTAATTATAATAATATAAGATAATTAAGAGTAATTACCTACCTAATTAAGGTATAATTATACTTAATCTTATAGTTTAATACTTATAATTAATATTAATTCTAGATAAATTAATATAATTTATATACTAATTAGTAAGGAATCTTATGTTACTTTTAGTAGTTATAGTGTTCTATATAGTTACTACACTATAAGAGTCCTTTATACCTTATACGCTTTTAATAGTCTCTTTTTCTAGAATATTAACTATAGGTTTAAACTAATTAAAGAGATATCTAGTTAAGTACACTAAGTAAGTAATTATAAAAAGTAATAATAATAAGATAATAGGATTATAAGAAGTAACTAATTAAGGGAATAAGAAAAACCTTAAAAAGATAATAAGATAATAAAGTAATAAATTAGTAACTTAAATAATAGAAATTACCTAATTATAAGACTAAGATAATAAGTTTAAACTTTAAAGGTTACTAATTTATAATAATAACTAAGATAGACTATAGAAATACTAAAGAAGCTAAATAGAGCTCTTAAAGGCCCTTATAAGTAAGGTAGGCTATTATAATTAGCTACTTATAGTTAATTAATATAAGATAGCGCCTTAAGAATTACCTAATCTAAAGATATAAATCTATTAGCCTTAAGACTTCTTATAAGTATACTAATTTAAATAACTATTATAACTTTATAAAGAAATTATAATAAATTAAAAGACTTTTTTTATTAAAAGTTAGTTAATAAGTTTAGCTAAGGTTAAGGATAATTATATAAATTCTACTAATTAAAAGTATAGCCTTAGTTTAGATAATAAGATAAGTTATCTTAGTACTCTTAAAGAGGATCTTAAAAAGTTTAAATTAGTATATAATTATTAAAATCTTTAACTTAATTAATAAGTTATATACTAAATAACTACTAACTAATATAATAAGTAATAACTATATTACTTTTTCTTAAGAGGCTGCTCTTAAGTATACCTTAGGCTTAACCCTAAATACTACTTTAGTAAGAAGGCTAGCCTTTACTAAGTACTAAGAGCTAAAGGGGATTAATCCTTTTAAGGATAAAGAGAGTAGTAACACTTTTAATCCTCTACTTATAGTACTTAATTAGAAATAAAAACCTCTCTCTATCTCTTAAGAACTTAATATTTTTATAAATACCCTCCTTACTACTTTTACTGCCTAGATTTAGCCTAAGGTCCTATAAGTAATAGTAAATATAGTCCTTAACTAAAGAGAGAACTTAAACTTTTTTAAGATACCCCTTTTTAGCTAAAGTAGTACTATAGTTTTTTCTAAAGATAATATTATTAACTTCTTAAAAAAATATAAAAATTAATATAAGCTTATATAAGTACTAAACTAATTAAAAAGTATACTAGTAGCTTATTATATAAGGGGAGATTATTAAACTTTAGTAAAAGATATAATAAGGAC
>NW_007361101.1:0-15775 GCF_000149035.1 Colletotrichum graminicola M1.001
CCTATACTTTACCTTATATGTTATTTCCTTTATAGAATAATAAAAGCCTAGTAGACTACTTTCTTATACCTTTCTCTAAAGCCTAGTGTCTCCCTCTTAAATAAATAGTCCTAATAACCTTTTTATCTTACTATATAGTAGTTTAATAGTGCTTTTTAACTTATTTATTAGGTTATTAAGACTAATTAATAGCTAACTACTATACTTCTTTAATAATAAGACTTTATCTATTAATAGTAAGTAGAATAAGGTCCTTAAGTTAATTTATTACTATACTTACCTTAATAATATTCTTTTTCTTAAAGTAAAGTGTCTTTTTAAACTATAGCCTTATACTATACTTAAAGTAACTAAATATCCTCTTTTTCTATAAGTAAGATCTTAAACCTACTAATTTTTAGTAACCTAAAAAAAAGCTAATACTTTTTTTAATTAAGTAGATACTTTTTTAAAAGCTAATAGGTTTAGTATTATAAAGTAAAACAAATATAAAGCCTAAGGCTTTTTTAAGTAATATACTTTTTAGTATAATTAGTTTAAAGATCTAAGGCTTAGTAAAAGTACTAGTATTTAATAGTATAAGTCCTAAAAGAATAGCTATAAATAGTAAATAATTATAAAAGCTCTTAAAGAGGGGAAATAGCTATTATATTATTATTAAGACCTTTAGTATAGTTGGTATAACTATAGCCCTAGCCTTAAGGTATTTATATATTTATCTTCTTATAAGCTTACTTATCTTATAATAAGTATAATTAATATAATAAGCTAATAACTTAGTATTTAGGTATATAGTATATATACTATTATTTAAAAGTAGTTTTTAAATTCCTTATTTACCTAATAAAATACTTATAATATTAAAGCTTATATAAACTAAAAGAAGCTATATAACTATTTCTTAACTATAGCTTTAATTAAGTTATTTAATAAGTAAAGTATCTTATATATAGTAAAATAAGTAAATAATAAGCTAGACTACCTTTTTAGCCTTATTTAGACTTTTCCTTACTATCTTAAACTATAAAAGTAATTTCTTAAAGTAATTAGTTTTAATAACACCTATAATACGAATTACTTTAAACTTCTACTTTTCTAGACTACTAAGCAGACTAATCTTAAATCTATTTATAACGCTATATTTAGCCTTATTAATAATAAATAACTAGAGGGCTTTTAATTTCTTTTAGCTAGTGTTTACTAACTTATAAACTAAAACTTAGTTTAGTATCTTACTATTATAATTATAAACTATAATAAGTAAATAAAGGCTATACTAAATAAGTAGTTTCTAAAAGTCTAGTAATAGCTTTATATTTATTATATTAACTTTAATATTATATTTAAGGCTAATTAGAAATAGATTAAGGACTATAGTTATAGTAGTAATAATAATAAGTTAATAATAAAGCTAATTAGCTACTAATATAAGTAATAGCCTAGCTTAGTAATAAAGACTAAGCCTATATTACTATATAGTTAGATAAGCCCTCCTTTTATATATATTATAAGTATTACATAAAGTGTAAGTAAAAAGATAAAGATAATAAAATTAATAATTCCTAGTAAACTAGGAGGCTATATAATACTATATAGCTAGAAATATAGGTAGTCTTACTAAGGGATTAAGGGGATTTCTTAAGGGAAATCTCTATAAATTCTACTAGGAAATCTCTATAAATTCTACAGGGAAATCTAAGGGATTTCTTAAGGGAAATCTTTATAAATTCTATAAGGAAATCTAAGGGATTTCTTAAGGGAAATCTCTATAATTCTTACTAGAAACTGCCGTTATGCGTACCTTATAGTTACTATATATATCTTGTTATTTACTATAGGATATTATATAATAATTACTATATAAAAAAAAAACCTTCTCTAACCTAAGGATTCTATAGAAGTATTTAGTATAAAGATAATTATTAGAAGGAGATAAGAAGTAAGAGTAAAACTTTTTTTCTTAACCTAGTAATATATTCCTTAGGTAACTATTATAAAGTAGCACTTACTGCCTTACGTGTTACTAATCTACTATTTTAATTACTATATTATTTTATCTAAATCCTATATTTCCTTTAAGGAACTAAGTAGTCTAATTACTAGGTAGAATCCCTAGGTAAGCTATATAAGAAGTTAGTTACTATTAATATCTTAAGTAACCTTATTAGCTATATACTCTTAGTATGTCTTATTATTAAGGTTATAAAGGTCTTATATAGTTATATTAAGAGTAGTAAGACTTTTAACCTCTTTCTTAAAGAGCTTATTTAATCTATTAGCTATAACCTAATAGGTATTAATAATACTGCTTTACTAGACGTTTAGAAGAGCTGCTTTAAGCAGTAAGATAAAGGTAGATTTTACACCCTTATTACTAGCCTTTTAAGCTTAAAGGAGGTAAGTCTATCTAATATTAAAGGCAGTATATAAAACGTTAGTATTATTATTAATAATTCTCTTTATAGTAGAAACTGTAGTAGTAAACTTAATAAGCTAGAAGACTCTATATAAGGTAATATACTTAAGAGTGTTATTACTAGTAAAATTATAACTAAGCTAGTAGATAAATCTATAGGCTGCTTTAGTGTCTATAATAGTAAAAACACTATTAAAGTAGACTTTAGTATAAGCTAGGTTAGTATAAGTAATTATAGTAGGGGTAAACGCGTTATAGCGTAAGGCTAGGTTACTAATAATAATATCTTAGTAAATTATTTAGGAATTAGCTAGGTTAACTTATACCTTAGCTAGGCGTATATTAGTAACTAGCTTAGACTTATTATAAGTCTGCTTCTTATTATAAATAATAACCTTAGAAAGGGAATTATTATTAATAATAATTAGGTCCTCCTTAAAGAGGGTAGCTATAAACTTCTTTTAAAAGTCCTAAGTCTTATTACGTTTTAGCGTTATATTATTAGTAACATACTTAGTAAAAATTATAAAAGCGTTAGGGCTCTTCTTATATAGCTTATTTAGTAGGGTAAGCGCCTAATCCTCTAGAATATTACCTTTCTAAAGTTATTCTAGGATTATCTAAACTCCCTTTATAGCCTTAGTAGTAATATCTTCTTTAGAGTAGGTAGGTGTTTTAGTAGCTAAAAGGAAGGGGGAGGTTATTATAGTGTCTGCCTTTTACTATAAGAGTAAGGCTTTAAGTTATATAATCTTAGAATCCTTATTAAGGAGCGCCTTAGTTATAGTAGTAAACTTCCTATTAGGGGTCTTATACTTATTTACTATATCTTTAGAATCTAAGCCTTTAATTAATATAAGGTCTTTTAAACTAGGTGTAAGAACCTACTTATTATTATAAGGAGTCTAATAGAATTTAAAGGGCTTTATAGGATATTTCTTAGTAACGCTTAGCTAGGGGTTAGTTATAAAGATTACTTAGGCGTACTTAACGTTATTAGTAAATATAGCTTTACTACTAGAGTAAAAAATAACTTAATTAAAAAAATTAGCCTTAGGGGACTTAAACCTAAGATACTTAGCCTAAGTTTAAAAGGCCTTAATAACTTTAAGGTGTTTCTTATAGAATACCTTAAAGCTAACTATATAGCTCTTAGTCTTTAGGGTAAGTTAGGTCTTACCTCTATAAATAGTAATAGCGTAAAGGTATTTATTAAATTTAAGTAAGCTACTATCCTTCTTACCTATAAACTAAAAGTAAAAGTACTTTTAGTATTATACGTCTTATAAAATATAATAATTAGTAAAGTTAGGAACTAAGTAATAGTATATAATATAATAAGGAAAGGTTAATTATAATAGGGGAGTAAGTAGTTTACTATAAAATAAATAAAATTTTTTATAGTAGTAAAGAGTAGGATATATAGGCAAAAAGTAAATAAAGGAAATAAGGTAATATAAGAGTAAAGAAAATTCTTTCCTTAAGTAAGGTAAGGTAAATAAGCTGTTATTTATTTCTAGTTATTATATAGGTTATTTACTATATTATTTAGATAAAATCTTTATAAACGTCTTAGCTTTATATAGTTATTAGTCCTTTAAATAGCGTTAATTCTATAGGGATTTTAGCTATTAACGCTAGTTAGTAATTCTATTATTTCTTAGTAATTTTAGTTATTATTTAGAGGCTATATCTCTAATCTTTCTTAGGGATATCTTTAAGATTTCTTGCTATTATTATTTCTTTTACTATTATGTTTTATATGTTCTGCTTATATTAGAGCTATTATTTTACTAGGGGCTAGTTATTAATACTATTTATAAAGAGGTTTCTTATTCCTTTAAAGCTCCTGCCTTTATTTTTTTAGTAGGATTAAGTTATTCTTAAAGCTTTTAATAAGCTTAGTGGCCTCTATTACGTCTTTATCTATCTATATATTATATATACTTAGGAATCCCTTTTATTTTATAAGGTATTCTGTCTTTAGTCTTCCTTCTCTAACCCTTCTTTTTCTTTTGTTAAGGATACACTTAACTTTATAGTGTTAGTAATTATCTCTTTAATCCTCTTATTAGTTATTTACTACTTCTACTAGTGTAGTAGTTCTTAGTAAACAGTAGAACAGGTTATTATTTAGGTTTACTGCTAGTAATGGGTATATAATAGACACTACTAGGTGTATATTTATTATTAGTAGTAGGTCTAAGTAATATACTAATTTCCTAACCTTTTCTTTAACTATAATAGCTTTAGTAAGTAGAGGTAATGTCTTTAGGGATAGATTTCCTAGTAGCCTATATCCTTTCTTAAGCTTTAGATAGACGTAGTCTTTAGGAGTAAATAACAGATACCTATATTCATAGTTAAATATGTCTTTTATTTATATCTATACTATAGTAATAGAGAACTTTACCTCTTCCTAAAGTATTTCTTTATTAAAGGTTATGTTTAAGTTACCTAATAGTTCTAGTAAATTATTAGTTTAGAATCTGTATAAGATCTTGTTTAGCGCCACTTTAATAACTTTAGTAAAGGCGTTATTAAGTGTTATTTAGATACTAATAATCCTATTAATTTAACGCTTATCTAGGAAAGTAAAAATAAAAGCTTAAAGTGCTATTTCTACTGTCTAGTTTTTTTTTTCTAATTAACTATCTATCTAGAGGTAATATAAGGTAGAGAACTTTAGCTTAGTCCTAAGTTTAGCCTAAAGAGTTTACTAAAATAAAGAAAAGAATTTAGGGTCTTAGTCTAAGATAATACTTCTTAGGATTCCCTAGTTATATAACTATAGGAATTTTAGCGTTTACTTTACCTAGTCTTTAGCTATATATATAGTATAACCTAGTATAAGGATAGTTAATTTAGAGAATTTATTAGAGATAGTTAGAAGGGAGTTATAGATAGGGAACCTAAGGTGCTACTATAAAGTTTCTATAGACTGTTCTTTAGGGAGCGCTGTAATAAAGTTAATAGTAATAGTATAGAAAGAAATTAGTAAAGTTTAAATAAGCTATATTACTTTAATTAGCTTTTATTTTTTTTTTCTTAATAAGCTATATACCAAGTAGTGTTTATAGTAGTTCTTAATTTTATATATAAGATTATAAATAAGAAATTTATCTTATAAGTTATACTACACCTTCTTATTACCTTAATATTAGTTTTTATTATATAATATAGATATAAGATAATAGGCTAAGGTTCTAAGTATATATAGCCTCCTCTTCCTATTATATTCCTTATAGAACAGAAGTTTCTAATCTAGCTTAAATAGGAGGTTAAAACTATATTATAGTTTTTAAAGCTAATTATAGATCTTACTAAGTTTTTTATCTAATTAGTAGCCCTTAGTAATTTTATAGTAGAAATCCTTATTAATAGTAATTTTACTAGCTATATAGATATTATTAGTCTAAATTTTATTAAGCTTACTATAGGTTTTTTTCTTCTCTTTAGATCTATTAGGGAGATATAAAAGTATATTAGCTATAATATTTAAAATTCTAGGAATATAAATATAAAAGAGCTTAAATTAGGATAAGTATTCTATAGCTAAAACTAGCCTAAGATTTATTCTCTTTCTATTAGTTATAAATAGCGTTATCTATTATATAGCACTAGCTATAGAGGCATAATCTATAAGGATAATAGTTAGATTTACTTATACTAAAGTAATAATTATTCTTATTTTTTAAATAGTCTAGACTAAATATATAACTTTAAGTTTTATAACCTAGTACTTTTATTCTACTAAGCTAAGTATCTTACTAAGATATAAGATAGGTTAAATAAAGGTTTATTAAATAGGTTTTCCTACGTCTTATTTAGCTCCTTATCTAAGCTAGAATAACATAGCGCTAAACCTATAGTTATATAATACGTCTAGTTAAATAAAGAGCGTTTAGTCTAGGTTATAGTAAAATAGAGCTATATCCTTTATTAGAGCTACCTTAACGTTAGTAAAGCTATTAAGCTGCTTTTTTATAAAAACTATTTTAGTTTTATAGCAAAAGTGTTTTCTTTTTACCCTATCTATAATACTAATAGATCTTACCTTAGCTAGTAAGGTAGTCTTAAGTTATTATAATAGGCTATTCTAGTTAGTATATTATAAGATAAGATACTATAGGTATGTTATACTTCTAATCTATTTCTTAAGTGTAGTTAAGTTACTAAAGAACTTAACCTTAGTAAGGGCTTCTATACGTTCTTTAGTATTACTTAATCTAAGGGCGTTAACTTAGAACCTAAGTAATTCTATAGATAAGAAGCTAATAAAGAATTTCTTTAGGTTAATAGTAATATTCTTTCCCTTAAGTAGTTCTAAGATAATCTTTAGATACTCCTTATGTTCCTTAGCAGTATTTAAAGTAATTACTAGATTATTAATAAAGGCCTAGGCGTATTATTTATAAGATTAAAGGATATTATTTATAAATTATTAGGTATAAGTAGGTAAATTCTTATATCCTATAAGAGCTATAGTAGCTTTTTCTTACCCTTAGTAACTAATAATTATAAGTTACTCCTAATAGTCTTTTTATATAGGAAATTAGTAAAAGAATAGTAACACGTTAATAACTATAATATACTTCTTCCCTCTAATTTTTTATATAACTTCTAACTATAGGGGTATAAGGTATATATTTAGGATTATAGCCTTATTTAGACTATATAAGTCTATAACTATTCTTCTTTTTAGTTTTCTATAAACTATCCTCTAAATAATAAATATAAGAGCTCTAAAAGGCGTAGGCCCTAATATCTAAGTAAGCTATTATTTCTTATATATATTATTTATAACTTTATTTATAAATTCCTAATCCTTAATACTAGCTAGGTATACTTATTATCCTAGCTTGTATTTATAGTAGTTCTATACTAAAGGTATTATTATTTCTTCCTTAGGGGACACTTAGATCTTACCTATAAAATAAAATACGTCTAAGAACCTATAGATAACTACTTTTATCTTATTTATAAAGTTTCCTCTTAAGTTAAAAATAGTAATCCTATTATCTATAGTAATTAATTTATTTGTCTTATTAAGTTTAATACTAAGCTTATAGTTATTAGTAAGTCGTCCTTTAAATATATCTGCTTTAGTGTAGGGTTAGGACAGAGATTCCTATAGTTAGAAAACTAGAATAAGGTTAGTATAAGGTATAGCGTATATTATAGTGTATTCTAATAGCTAAATATATCTAACTTATTAGTTCTTTTTAATCTTAAGTAGTTTAAATAAGTAATTTAAGATTATTACTACTAGGTATTATCTTATAATAGTATTAATATTACTACTAACTAATAGTTAAAATAGTAGTAATAATATCTTAAGCCTATATATATAGCATACTAGTAGGATATATTTAGTTCTTAGGGGAATAGTTATTTATTACACACTTTAGACTAAGTAATAAATAATAGATCTTTTAGTATAGATACTTACTAGAACAAGCAGTCTGTTATAACTCCTAAAGTAAATATTTTCTTTAGAGTTTAGGATATTAACATAATTTAAAATATTAAATTCCTAACTAATAAGTATTCTAGTAGCTAGCTCCTTAATAACCTAACCTTAAAGGTAGAGAATCCCTTAGGATTTAATTCTATTATTATCTATTCCTTTATAGGTAACGTTAAAGGTAGCCTATCTAACTACCTTAGATTTCCCTACACTATAGAGTTTAGTCTTAGGTTTAGGGTTAAGGGTGTAATAAGGAATCTATTCTAGTATGTCTTTCTAAATAATAGTTCTACTAGCTCTAGTGTCTATATAGATTTCTATATGTTAGTTATTATTAAGTTACACTTTTATATATATATATAAATAAGTGTATAAGGCTTAATAAGCTTTTCTTTTACTAAGGGGTAGACTTTAGTGTATTATTTTTAGAGGTCTTTTAGTTTGTTTCTTATATATAGAAGCGTGTTATTATTAATTCTTCCTCTTTATATAGCACTTAGTTAAATATTTATAATAAGTTTTAGAGAGGAAGTATACGTTATTATAATCTAGTATAGTCTAATAGTCTTTACGCACTACTAGGTCTAGAATAAAGTTATATAATTCTATAGAATTAAAAGCTAAGGTAGAATCCTTAGAACTTTTAGTAGAATTTCTATTAAAGTCGTTATTACAGACGTAAAATAAATCTATAATAATATATCTTTAGTCTTATATTTTAGAACATTTAGCTATATTAATAGTTCTGTCTGTATTTAGAGTAGCTATATCTATATAATAATTATTATTAGTAGCTACGTTAGCAGAGGTGTAGTAATAGTAAAGCTAGGAATTCTTTTTATCCTATAAGGGCTTAGTATTATTTAATAATTAAGGCGTTAGAAACTGTTATTTTTTTCTTTTATATAATAAAGTAGGTTTTAATTCTATAGCGTTATTAATAATAATTAGCTTACTTCTTTATAGCAGATAGGCTAGAGGATTATAGTGCTATTTCTATAATAGTAATTTCTCTTAGATTACTAAGGAATTTTAAGAAGATTATTATAATATAGATTTAGATCTTACTATACTTCTTTATCCTCTATATTTAACGTTTTTTCTTTATCTTTCTTAATAAGAAGTTAGATATATAAGCTACTATATATGTTTAGTATTATTATTAGGCCTTAGAATTCTAGTAATAAGGTTAGTGTTTATTTTATTATATATAAGCGTAAGGTATTTGTTCTCTAGTTCTTTAGCTACTTAGATGTACCTCTTTACCTAGGCTGTAAAGTGTTAAATATCTTTATAGTCTTAGACGTCTTCTAAAGTAAAATATAGCTTTTAAAGCTTCTATTTAGCTACTTCTTATAGTATTTTAAAGTATTCTTCTAGTAAGTCTTTTTATACTTTTAATCTAGTAATAAGGTAATATAGCTGTTCCTAATTGTTATTATTAAGATTACCTATAAACTATTTATTTATAATTCCTTAAAGATAGAAATATAGGTTTAAGGGCGTTACGTAAGCGTAGTCTAGTAATATTTAGGCGTATTATTTAAAGGAGTTAATAAATCTATATATATCCTTTTAAATAGTTTTTATTCCTTTTAATATACTATTATTAGTGTCTTTAAAGCTTTTTAGTAAATTAAACTATCTAATATCTTCTGCCCTAAAGTAGAATAAAGTGTAAGGTTATAGAAGGTAGGGAGCTAAAAATTCTTCCTCTAATAAGTAGTCTAGGTTAGTAAAGGGATTTTTATCTAAGTTTAAAGGAGGTTTTTAATCTCCCTATATATTAGAAGACTAAGGAGAAATATTACTATCCCTATAACGTTTATCTTTTAGTTCCTTAAAAGGTTATTACTTATTTTTTCTATTTTTATAGGTATATTTAGATTACCTATATAAGTATAATACTACTAGTCTACTATCTATATCTAAGACATTTTTCCTTTTTAGATTATATAGGGGAATATAAAGGGGCTCTTCTTTAAGTATAGTAAACCTTAGGTCTCCCTTAATAAGAGGGAGTATTAAATTAACCTATAGTAGGGAGGTTACCCTCTTTTAAGCTAGTGTTTTAAATAGGGAGCTTATAGTAGATTAGTTTTTATACTTATTAATAAGTAGTCTAACCTTTATAAGGTAGTTATCTTTATTTTTAAGCTAGGCTGTAATAGCGTTATTAAACTATACTAAATAGGTTCTCTAGGACAATAGAAACTATTATAATTCTTTTAGGTAATTGTACTTAGCCTGTAGATAACGTTAAATAACAGTAAGAAGTGTACGTCTTACTAGAAGAAAGGATTTCTCTAACGCGTCTTAATTTTATAAGTAGGCTGTAGTAAGCTATGCTATACGTAGTGAATCTTAAGGGAGCAGGAGTTTCTTAATACTTTAGGACTTTATCTAGTAATCTATTACTAATTACTACTTAAGAAGTAAGGAAGTAAATAAATATCTTTTCCCTTACTTTAGGAGTAATAAATATCTAAGAACTTAACCTAAGTCTTAGTTCTTAGATATAACCTAATAGAGTTTATAAAAACGTCTATAGATAAGAAAATAGTTATACTACTATTTATTATATAAAGTGTAAGTAAAAAGAGAAAGATAATAAGATTAATAATTCTTAGTAAACTAGGAGGCTACATAATACTATATAGCTAGAAATATAGGTAGTCTTACTAAGGGATTAAGGGGATTTCTTAAGGGAAACCTTTATAAATTCTACTAGGAAATCTCTATGAATTCTATAGGGAAATCTAAGGGATTTCTTAAGGGAAATCTCTATAAATTCTATAGGGAAATCTAAGGGATTTCTTAAGGGAAATCTCTGTAATTCTTACTAGAAACCGCTGTCGTGCGTACCTTATAGTCGCTATGTATACATCGTTTTTTACTATAGGATATTACGTAATAATAAGGTCCTTATAATATAAAAGCTTATTATTTTTACTAAGACTAAATATACTTTTAAAAAAGCCTAAATTAAGCTTTATAAAGAGTTTATTAACTAACACCTTATCTTTTAGTACTTTTATATAATATACTTACCTTTAAGAGTATAGTAAGCTTACTACTTTATTTAAAATTACTAGAACTTTAGTATTTATATTACCTTTAGTATAAAGTTAAGTAATAATAATATTAAGAGCTATTTTTTAAATAGTCTAAGTTACTTATAGTAACTTATTAATATTATATAAAATATAATTAGTAACTAGAAGTTATACTTTAAGTAAGCTTATACTAAAGATAAAGTCTTTAAAAGCTAGAAGTATATAAGGACTTACTTTAAGCTTCTTAGTAAACTTTAGACACTACTTTTTTTAAAGTGCTTAGTGTTAATTAAAAAGTAATACTAACTAGTAGAAGCACGTAAGGTATAAGGGACTCTTATAGTGCGGTAACTATATAGAACACTATAACCACTAAAAGTAACATAAGATTCCTTACTAATTAGTGTATAAATTGTCTTAATCTATCTAGAATTAATATTAATTATAAGTGTTAAACTATAGGATTAAGTATAATTATACCCTAATTAGGTAGGTAATTACTCCTAATTATCTTATGTTATTATAATTAAAAGTAAATTATAAAAAGGCTTTAGTTTAATTAGAAGGTAAGTATAAGTATAAAGGATAAATTCTATATATCTATCTCTAAACCTATTAATAATAACTTATATTTTTATACTTAATTAGGATTAAGATCTTTTAATTAAGTACGTATACTACCTTACTTTAGGCTAATTACCTTACCCTACTCTAATTATCCCCTAATTTCTTCTTTATAAGTCCTCTTAGGGAGAAATTATCCTTAAGATTAGCCCTTATATAACTACCTTTATAGTAAATTAGCGTTAGCCCTTCTTCTTATTCTTCTTCTTAGCTTCTGCCTCCTGCTTATGTCCCTCTTTTACGTAATCTTATTAAAGCCTTACGTCCTTATAATCCTAGCCCTCCTAATCTTAGCTTAATAATAGTAGTACCTAGGGTGTATATATAGGGGTTATATAAGCTAACTTATTAACTAAGTTATTATATTAATTAACCTATTCCTTTTATATATACTTATTAATTACTAGTTTCTTAAAAAGCTTATTTTAGTAGTATAGTAGTTAATAATAGTAATTTATAGCCTCTTATTAAAGTAACTTATTAGCTTCTTACTAATTAAGCTTTAACTTACTAAGTGTTAACTTATAATTTACCTATCCTAACTATAAGTTTAGATCTTAAGAAGTTATTTTCTTTAGCTATAAGTCTTTATATTACTTAATTAATAGGGGTTTCTAGAGTAGTTAAGCCTAAGTTAGAGGGTTCTCCTTTATAACGTCTTTAATTTTAGGTAAAACCTAAGCTAGAGGCCTAGTTCTAGTAACTAATAATAAAGTTAGCCTAAATAAGATAGAAAGTAAATATAGGTTTATAAGTAAATATATAAGTCTCTTTAATTATAGCGTTATATTAAGCGTCTAGGGAATTAGTTATAAGGTAACTAGTAATATTTAACTAAGAGGCATAGGACTTATAGGAGTATACTTAGAATTAGACCTTTTTTTAATAGTATTTATTACTAAGATAAACTAATTAGGTAGGTTTTAAGGTATAAAGCCTAGTAATAGTTTAAGTAGTAAGCGCTATCTCTAGCTAGTAACTAATTAATAATAATATAGGCTAAAGATCTAAGGATTAGTTAGTATACTTTATTTAATTAAAGCTATAAAGCCTAGCCTTAAACATAGCTTCTTAATAATTATATAGTCTAATTTAGCGCCTACTAATACCCTTATTTAAATATTTCTATATTAACTATAAACGTCCTTAAGATATATTCCTAAAGTATTATATATAGTATTATTAACTTAAGTTCTTTTATAGTAAAACTTATAGCTAATTTACTAAATCTAGTATATATATATTTAATTACTTAGTATACTTTTTATTTTATTACTTTAGAAGATAAGATTCCTAGTTAGGTATAATTTACTATACTAGACTACTATTTAAAACTACTTTTAAACGTAGAGGCTACACTCCTATAAGCTAGGCTATTAGGCTACGTTAATAACGTAAGCACTAGCGTTAATTAGATTCTTAATATATAGTAAGGCCTTTATATCTTAGTAAAATCTTTAGAGCGCTAGGATATTATTAATAAAGATTACCTTAGATTAGCCTACCTCTTAAAGAGGGTTATACTAATAAACTATACTATCCTATTAGTTAATAATTATTTTTATAAAGTGTCTAAAATAATTAATAAATAGTAAAAAAAAGACTAGATATATAGAAGTCTTAATTACTTTATAGGTATTAGGTAACTAAGGAACTAGGACTAAGGTAATATTTTAATTAGTAGAATATTCCTAGCTAATTAGAACTACTATAATATTATAGACTAGTAATAAGTCCTAAGTTATAACCTCTAACGCTATAGTAATTTTATTTCTTCTTATTTAATCTCTTTAGAGTAGTTAACCCTAAAGGTTATAGTAATTAAAGAGGATAGCTCTTACTTTCTAGTAGCTCTAGCCTTACTATTCTTAGTAGCTATCTTAGATTATAAAGGCTACTAGTTACTATTATAAGAACTAATTTATATCTTCTTAAAGAAGCTAGTTAGGAAAATATATATTAAGTTTAGTTAGAATAAAGTATATAAAACTATTTTAAATAAGTATAACTTATAGGTACACCTAAGTCTAGTAGCTAAAGTAGTTATTTACACTAAGATTAATAAATTAGGAGTTTTAAGCTTTCTTAGTTATAGCTAGTAGTATAGTCTTAAATCTAATTAGTCTGTTTAATTACTAGTATCTTATATAGTTATATAAGTTATTCTTAAAGTTATAAATAGTATAAAGGCACTAGATCTAGGTAGCTATACTACTATAGTTCTATAAGGAAGAAGAGATTAGGCTAATAGAAGATATTATAGTAGCGTTTAGTAGTAAAAAAAGAAAAGTAATTAGTCTTAGGTTTAGTAAGTATATAGTGTAGTATATAATTTTAAGTAGTAATTATAATAAAAAAGAAAAGATTAGGTTTAATAGTATATAGAGAAGAAGGTAGCTTATATAGAGAATAACTAGATTATTACTTAAATAATTATTATTATTATTAAAAAAGTAAAAAAGAAAAGATTAATTAAGAAGAAAAGAGGTAAGTTAATATAGTAATAGGTAAAGGAGGCCTTAATTAGAGCTAGAAAAAAATAACCTAGTAAATAAAGTAAAACTAGGAGAAAAAAGAAGTAATTTACTTATTATTAGTAAGTAGGGCAGTAAATTATTCCTTTAGGCTAATTATAAATTAGTTAGTTAGTTCTTTTTCTTACCTACCTAGATTAGTTTACTATACCTTCCTTTTTAGTAGATTAACCTTCCTAAGGATAAAAAGGAAAATCTTTTCTTATTAACCTACTTTTAAACCCTTTTATTAATAACTACTTTTATTAATTAACTTAAATCTTTACCTTACTATCTTAGTTTTTTAGATTTACTATTATTAACAGTTAATATATTTAACCTAAACGCTATTAATAATTATAAGGTTAATTATGCCCTACTTATATAGATCTATCTTTAGTAGTAGTTAAGCTTTATACCTAGTAAGAAGTTCCTTAAGAGCTAGAACATCTTATATTATTTCTAGTAAGTTACTTTAAATTATATAGTTATAAGTTAATTAGTCCTTCTACCTTTTAAAGCTATTACTAATTATAGGTTTCTTTTAGTATTTAAAGCATACTATTTAGTATAAGCTACTAGGCTTAGTTAAGAAGCTATATTATAAGCTTTAAATTATTACTTTATTTAGTAATAAAACTATTAGTTAAGTAATAATTAACTTTTAGGGGTTATATATAAATTAGGCTATCTTATATAAAATCTTAATAAATCCTAGGCTTATAAGCAGCTCTTTTATCTTTTTATGTTATATCTTTATAAGTAAGGTCTATACTAATTACTTTAGAGTACTATTCTAGAAGCTCCTTAGTTATACTTCTATAGTTAACTTACTTTTAATTTAGGCGTATAGTGTTTATAACGTTATACTATATAGTTACTATACTTATAGCTTCTAGAAGTAAGTTAGTCTAGATCTAGAGGGGGATATCTAGGTTATAACTCCTTATTTTAAGTATATATCTCTTCCTAGGGAGTTTTTAAATTAGTATACTAATTATATATTTTAGGAGTCTAGCGCTAGTTATAACTACTAATCTAATAATAATTATTAGTTTACTAGTAGTTATAAGACTAAGCTAGATAATAGAAAGTATTCTAAGTATAAGAATAGTAGTAAAGAAGTCTCTTTATTAATTAACCTAAATATTAAGCTAATTTTAATTAAGTACTTTTAGCTTAATAATACTTTAAAGGAACTAAAAGTATAGGCTAGTAAGGGTAGAGAGTACTAGGACTTTATTAAAGGCAGTAAGGTAAACTTTAAAGAGAGTAATTCTATATATAACTTAGAGGTTTATTAAAAGATTACCTAGAATTAGGATAGTAATTTTACGTTTTTACTAGAGTTCTTCTTAAAAAAGGTAGAGGTTTAATTAATTAGTTTCTTTATTTTAAAAATAATAGTAATAAAGTTAATAGCTAACTTAAGCTTCTTAAGTAAGGCAAGCTAGTGTTTTTAAGGTAAGAAAAATAGTAGTTATAGACTTCTTCTTATAGTTATTAATTACTTTAGTAAAGTAGCTATAAGTAGTATAATTTCCTAAAGCTTTCTCTTAATCTATTTATTCTTTATACCTTTATATAGAATTAGTAAAAAAAGACACTTTAATTAAAGAAGCTTATAAAGGTATATCCCTAGTGTTAACTATTAATTAGTAGTACACCTAATATACTTAAGTTATTTTTTAGCTAG